>NC_140527.1:18070727-18095935 GCF_057382185.1 Mchenga conophoros | reverse complement strand
AAAAACCAGCGTTACACAGCATAAAGCAAGTTTAGGGCTGATCGGTAGCAGGAATGTTGCTCTTTAAGACTTATTTTACGATGAACCCCGTGATGGTGAGAAGCACTTATGGTCCTGGAAGCAAAACTGCTACTCAGCCTTTTTTCCCCCCCTTCTCTTCTTTTTTGACCAAACAGCAAAAACGCTCATCGCTGACATCTTTAACCGATAAAACACGCTTACGCTCAAGATCATTACTCATCATGTCTGATGTGGTGTCACAGTCTCAAAATTCGTGGATTTCCTATCACTGCAACCCCCCTCTACACCCTCTCTGTACGTTTGGCCCTGCTCAGGCTTGGCTCGGCTCGGGGCAGACCAGCTGCAGAAGTCTGTCTCCTCTCCTCTCTCCCCTCCTCTGCTCTCAGTGCTATCAGGTTGCCACTCCTCCTCCTCCAGCCCATTACACAGGCCTCTTTATGCTGCGCTAAAAGCTGCTCATGTTCAAACACTCCAGGGAAAAGCTCCTTAAAAACATGTCAGGATGAGAGGCCCTGTCTGGTAAAATATTAATAGGAAGTTAATTGGTTGTTAATGGACTGGTGCTTGGGTAGGAATCACCCTCCATTAGATAGGCCACTGAAACACCCCATTCAGGGGTGTCATCTTACCACCTCCACCATCTAATTGGTTTCCGGTCACCGTAGCAGTTGAGTTGCGGTAACCTGGTGTTAAAGACATTATCGCTTGAGTTTTATATAAGCTCTGGCAAAGAAAGTATTGTACCAAGCGCAAAGCGCGTTTCCCCACCACTCTGGTATTGTGGGTGTTCAGTTACTTTGGGGTCAAGCTCGGCGCGCCCTTTCTCTTTTAATTGGGCGCCCTTTTTGTCTTTCCTCGTGTTAATCTTTCCTTCTTCTACACATAAGGAAATAGTTTTAACTTTTGTTGTTTGTGGTCAGAGTCACTGCGCTTTCTGTGGTCGTCCTTACCCGAAAGAAAAAAAAAATCCCCTCCTCTCTCAGAGCAGACATGTAATATTGATGCGGAACAGACTCGGAGAAACACAAAAAAAATCAAATGGAATCCAAACTAAGTTCAAATGTCGACTTCAGCGCATACATTTTTGATCATTGCAAACCTACCAGATGCAATTCCCTTCAAGGGAAGCCACAGGGGCACGCCGAGCAAGGGACGTATTTAGAAATAAGTGATATTTCAGCGTGTCTTTCAATCCCGACTTCGTTCAGCTCCGATTCATTTATGAGAGGGACAAATACTTGCTGAAAGAGGTGGTTCAGGAAATGGGACTAAAAATGGCGGCAGAGGTTACCCATGTTTTTATGGATGAGGCTTTCAAATGTACCACGTAACTAAAATGAGCCAGCTCTTAAAGTAATCTCATTGTTTATCTAGACTTACAGACGTTATGTAAATGCTTTATATATACTGTTTATAGTGTCTCATACCTGAGTCTTTCTCTGGAAAAGGAAAGAAAAACATTTTTTAAATCAGTTATTTCAACATCACAGCCTGGTTAAATGTGAGGGTCCTACACTCAACATTTATATTAAGTTTTTCAATCCTGAATCATGCTTTTCATGCAGCCTTTACTTGCTGTTACTCTTTAATGCACTCAAGTCCACTCTCGTGCCTCGGTCTATTTAATGGTAACCTCACTCAAACATTGAGTGAACCCGTGTCCAATTACATTACAAAGCAAATGTCAATGGATCCAACAGATGTTGTGCTACTACACAACTTCCAAGTTTCATTTCACTGGTGCAGGTTATCGCAGCCGCCACTAGATGGTAGCGAAAGGCTGGAGTTACTGATTGGCAGACAGGCTCAACTGATGAAAGAAATCCTCCAGGCCTGCTATTAAATATCCAGCTCTGTGCCGTGTTCTGCTGTAATGTATTACTTGACTGGATGGAGAATGTGTGATAACCCCGACTGTGGGTAATGCAGTAGTAGAAATGTCTGCCTGATGTTTCGTTCGCCCTGCTCAGCCAGTTAAACTCCTCGCGGGCTTGAATTGAATGAGGCGGAGGGGAAAAACTGGAATATTCACCCGTATAATCATCAAGACAATGAGATTAGCAAAAAAGAAAAACCCATCAGGCATGCACTCAGACTTTGGCTTTATTTTGTTTTATTACATGTCAAGCTGTAAATGTTGCAACAATAGAGCGGGTTCTTGGCTGGACCTTTAGCAAAAACTGTCATAAGCTACGAGGATTACATGGTAATACACAACAAAACATTTGCAAAGAACACTTTAGGAAACTGTAGAAAAGTTACAACAGTATGAAACGTCCACTGTGGAAAAACTTTACTTTAATAATATTTGGCACTGAAAAACCTTTTTTTTTCCTGATAAAAAAAAATAAAATAAAGTCACCCGTGGTGTTTCTCGACTAATGGAGTCATTTTGTCCAATTACGTCCTTCACTGTGACTGCTGTGACCTTTTTGGCATCAAAAATGGATAAATATACATTTGAAATTTGGTGACGCTCCAGTCGCACCTTGAAAGTGCTTTCATTTTGACAAAACAGAAATCTAGTAATAGTCCGATATTTTTTTAATAGATGATGACAGCTGTCAAAAAAATGTTTTTATATGCCTCCGGGCCAGATAGCTTTGCTTCCAAGCATGAACGTCACAACCGCTTATTAACTGTCAGTCACTGATTTATTAATTTTTTTCCTTTTTTCATCTCAGGTGCACACAGTAACATTCATTGTGAAAAATAGCTAGTTCAAAATGTCATGCTAATGCACACAGACAAGCTACCGGGATGTGCTGCCTTCAAACTTGGCCCCCTGCACCGCACGCCCCAGAAGAGTTTGTGATTATCCACATGAAGAGCCGAAGAAGTTCACATGCCATGAGGTTCACCATTAGTATGTGGACAGAAATGCATGCAAGTATTTTAATCAGCCCCCAAAAAGCATTTGTGTATGTGCGGGATACATTCAAACAGGCAATAAGAAGAAGAAGTGAGAAGATGAAATCAAACTACATTAGACTGGAAGAATGTGCTGTCTGCCCTTCTGTTAACATCTGCTTACACCTTGACTGCACCCTACTCTCAGGACAGAAGTGTAAAAATCATTGAGAACTCTTTCCGGTCGGTGTGGCTGATGAAAAGACAGTCTTGGAGACTCTCACTCACTAGGCCGCGTTGTGGAAAAGGATGGGCTTGACCATCCCAGAGAGGATTTTGGGCACGTGGACGCTCACAATCTCCGAGATCATCTCTGGGAAGCTGACGTGCATTTGCATGGACTGAGCTTGGATGAACAGATCGTAGGTGAACTGGTGTAATTTCCTCACAACCTATGTCAAGAGACAAACATGATACATACATGTGTTGGGGTTATTAGAAACAAAGAGATAAATAAATATGTAATGTGGAAAACATGTAGATGCTGTCTATTGTCCCTGTATAATAAAGACTAAAAATCCCCAAATAATAATACGAATGAACAAAAACAAACGAGACTTTCATGGCACAGCTTAAGAGGCGGTTTTAGGAGATAACACTTATTGTGACACTAAGCTCCACAGACAGGGCAAAGCTGAAGGAGTCCTCATCAACTCTGATCTTCTTCCTAAAGGGCCCTTCCAGACAATCTCTGGCTGCCCTCCAGCTCAAAAGCCACAAAGCCGAGCATTTAAAGGTAAATCCACAGTGAAAGACAGGAGGCTCAATCTGTTGTGGCTCCTCTCCACATAGCGCTTTAACTCTTCTGGTCATACTCATATAATGATGTAAGGGGTTTTTCCTTTGATAGCTAATTGTTCTCATCATTGAGATAAAAGTACAAAAAGAAAAAAAAAACCTTAAAAAGGGTTAAAAGTAGTGCATTTACACTCCCTAGTGGTTGCACATCTACATCAACACACTTCCCCCTCCTAAACCTCAGTAAGGATGAGATGAGTGATTAGTGTGTATTACAACAACAAAAGAAAGTTCACCAAATAAAAAGAAAATAAAAATGCAAGAAATGCACATCGAGAAGTCGTAACAGGAAAACTACATGTGTTTTTAAGTAGATACACCTGCGTACCTACAATACCACGTCAGTCTTTTACGGCTTAGAGGTAAAAAGGAAAAAATATTATTAACAAAATAAACAGAATATAAATCTAGAAATACACTGATGGCTATCAGCGTGTGTCTTATTTAGGGTGAATTTAAACTAAATTAAAGACCTTTTATTACTCATTCAAATCTACCTCAAATGCCTGGACTTGGACTTTTATGCCTTTTTTTTGGTTCATAATCTTTCCATTTTCTTTTTTTACTGAAGGTCACAGCACAACTTGACCTTTCTATATTTTGTTAAAATATAATAAAAAGCGCTTTTAAAAAATCTTTTCAGGTGTTGCTGATTTTGCTGGTATTGGGTATATATGTGCACAAATGTTTGACAGAAATAACAATGAAACTCGTTAATCAACCTTCTGCATGGTCGCGCATATGAAGGCAAATCTTATGAACCTGCTTTTTTATTGCTTATGCATTTGTTTCGAGGTTTAACACTACTCTTATGACATCACGTCAAAATTATGGCCACAGATTAAAGTGTTTGGTGTGTGAATAGGTACATGTGGCTTGTAGTGAAAAGTGTTTTGAGTGAGAGTAGAAAAAGCAGTCAGATGCAGTCAAATTCAGTCAGAGGTTGGAAGTAAGGAAGTACAAATACTTTTTATACTTAATACTTTTTCTAGCAACTTTTTACTTTTACTCACTAGATTTTTAAACAAATATCTGAACGTTCTACTCCTTACATTTTCAAAACAGGCTCGTTACTTTTGTTTTAAAATGATCATTTATAGCATTTACACTCGGGGTTAAAGTGGACCGATAGAAGTGCAGGTTCACGGTACGCGGTACAGCATCTAGCTAGCGCTGCAGAGGAGGACAAAGAAGGAAGGAAGTGACATGGTTTTTTGGTTTTCTGGTGGTTAAAAGGTGGTAATTTCAAATTCAACGTTTCTATCAGCTAAGATAAGAAAGACAGGACAGGAAGAAGAGAGGTTTGAAGGTAAGGACTGCTCAGTAATACTTGATAAACTGCAAATTTAAAGCTTCATTTTAATCACATATTGGATTTGCATATGATATGTTTTGATAAATTATGTGTTTTCATGTTGTGAAATGTCCTGCAACACAAACTAAGCTAAACTCATTTTGTGTTGCATGAAAATATTAGGTAGTTTCGACTTTTAATTCCCTGTCACTGCACAACAGATTGAAACTGAGTGGATTTCTTAAAGTTAGACTCTAGATTCAATAGCATTGGTATTCTCATGTACTAACATTATTTTATTATATTATTATAGTGCAAAGTTCAGTTGCCTTTGTCCAAAAATGCTTTTTCACATTTACTTGAGTAAAGTTGTTTCAGTGCTTCAACTTTTACTGTTTTTTTGACAAATGTATCTGTGCTTCTACTTAAGTAAAGAAAGTCTGTACTTTTTCCACCTCTGTATTCAGTCATGTGAAAACAGCCCATAATTTGGTAGCTTGTAAAATCACATTAAGCAGCAATAACTCAAAATAATAATTTTCTGTATGAAGGTCATATGAGAGAGGCTGATAAAGGTTATCAGCCTCTCACATAATTCTGGAGGAATTTTGGCCCTGTGTTCTTTGCAGCATTGCTTCAGTTCTTTGAGGTTTGCAGGCAATTGTTTAAGCACAGCTTGCTTATGTCCTGCCACACCATCTCTGTCAGGTTAAGGTCTATACTTTGGCTGGGCCTTTGCAACACCTTGATTATTTTCTTTGTGAGCCATTCTGTTAGAGATTTGTTCCGGTGCTTGACTCTAGAAACCTTTGGTATACTGAAGAGTTCATGTTGAACTCAATCACTGCAATGTGTCCAGGTCCTCCGGCTGCAAAACAAGCCCAAATGAGTACTATGCATTATGACCAAACATCTCCAGTTGAATTTTTTTGACGTTGAAAACATTGTTTCTCAAAATCTCCAGAAGCAAAATATTCAGTTGCACCTTTTCAAATTAAGTTATCCTGCCATGTTCTTTTCAGAGAGAAGACTTTCTCCTGGCACCCCTTCCAAACAAGCTATACCTTTTCAGTCTTTCTCTAATTGTGCTGCCATGAACTTTAACATTTAACATTCTCACGGAGGTTTGAAAATTTGCTGGGACGTCCACTCCTGGGAAGACTGTGGCATTGTGTTAACACACACGAACGCTTTCACAGAGCTACTCACAAAGCAGTAAAGGCCTCTTTAAACTTTATTTTTCACATGACTGTAGTTAGCAGTTCATTTACTGTGTCTGGGTTATTCTTCAGTCCATATAAATAATTTACAAATGGAAATCATCTTATTGGCTTTAATACAGCAGCATCTGGCACCACTATTCTTTTATAATTGTTAATTATCATGGTAGGCTGTTATGGATTAGGCGTTTCAAGGAAAGCAAATCTCAAATCCAGGTTATCATATAATCCGAAACACAGATACACAGTAGCTAAAAGAGAATAAAAAAATAACAGGCTTAAACCTGTGGAGAAAACAAGGGCTTAGATATGCAATGTCTGACAGATTCGGTTGAATGAATCCAGCCGTGAAATTTTAAAACAATAAAAATCTTGCTTGTGTGTTCATAATAAGTTTACAGTTGTATTGCAAGCCTGTATAGTGTTGTGTCTGTCATTTTGTGCGAGAGGAAGGAGCATTATTTTAAGATAAGATAAGATAAGATAAGATAGAACTTTATTAATCCCTCGGGTGGGTTCCTCTGGAAAATTCGATTTCCAAAAAGCACATCACTGACAGAAGTTACAGTTACAGAATATTATATATATATATATAGACACACACACATACACACACATATATAAATACAGAGAAAAATATAAATAAAATATACGAAGGGGATAAATAGAATAAATAGGAATAAAAATAAAAATACAAGTGAATTGCGTTCACTCTAAAAAAATGACATGTGCATCCATGTCCAGTGTCACAGCATGGTGCATTTTTTGGAATGCGGTTGTGTGTATTACCGACTGGAGGTAGTCCAGCAGCTGCGTGAGCTGAAACAGTCTCTGCGTGCGGGTGGTCTCTCCGTGGTGGCTGGCCAAACGGTCTAGCTCCTTGATGTAGGAGGTCCGCAGTTTGTCAAAACAACTCTGGCTCTTCAGGCCCTGCACTGGCACTGTGACCACAAAGCCAGAACACAACAGTAACTCTCACAGACTTTATCCAGCCCATCAATTCTCTAAAGTATGGCTGTACTCTATTGCAGTTGTATTTCACATGTTGAGTTGACATCGCGTCATTACTCATGGTCCCGGGTGACTCACTGATGCTGAGGAGGACCAGGGCCTTCATGCAGAGGAACTCCTCCTGGGTAACCTTGAGCATGCACAGCCTTTGGGATAGTAGCTTCATCCTCACACAGTGTTCATACATGCTGGACACTTGCATCCGCTGGCTGTGAGGAGGGATAAAAAAGAAAAAAGGGGAAAAAAAGCGTGACGCAGGAGGAGGGTCACGTAGTGAGAAATGTAGAAAGGAGTAGTTATTGGGGACATGAAGGGGAAAAAGGGAGAGAAAAAAGGCACCAGAGGTGAGAAAAACGAGTTAGATGGATAATGGAAAATAGAGAACGACAGTGAGGCACTGAAAAATGAGGGTCAGCAACAAGGGCATGCGTATCCATTACTATGCAGGTCAGAAGCAGCCTAATAGAGTGACATGGGTGTAACACAGACAGAATGAGTGCTAACGTCACGCAAAACACTGACCAATTCAGAGCTGCCATGAGAGTTGGCGAACATCGTCATACCTTCTTTGTTCTTGACACAACAATTTACTGATAACAGCCTGGGGGGGGGGGGGGGGGGGGGGACTCATGTGCAGTGATTTTTGTGACACAAACTCTGTTGTCTGGGTTTCTTTTGGGAGTAGAAAGAAAAAGACAAAGGCTGGAGTTGAGGTGTCAGAAACATTTTGATAAGGGGCCGAGGGGGTGAGGTTGGAGTGTAAATTAAAACTTGTCAGAGTGGAAGTTCTTGGACACTGATGAATGGTTATGCGATGATGAAAAAGAGCAAAGCATTTGAGACGATTCCCTCCGCCAGCCGCATTTATCAAATGCAAAGTGACGGGTTTGCTGGTGTGCCCGGAGAGACATTCGCTGTTTGTTTTCCTCCTGCTGAAAAACACCAGAAAAGTGTCGCACCGTGCCTTTCATCGCATTTCACGATGACAAGTGAAGTCTCATGGCATCGCAGCAAACCCCATGCCACAGTGATAATTTCTCGTTTCTTAGTTTGATAAAGATTTTGTGTCTCCTTTTTTGTGAATTCGTTGTTTGATGTTAAATTGAATATTTGCTGAAACTCACTCATTGAAAACCAGGTCTGGAGCAAAGTACAGCATAGAGCTGTTAGTCAGCGTGTAGGATCTCCAGCCTAAGGCAAACACCATCACCCCCATCCATGACAGCTGAATCAGTGACATCTGGTCATCCACATACAGGTCCCGAAACCCTGTTAACAAAAGTCGCTGTTATCAAGCTCTCCTCAGGGTTAAGCATTCACAGTTTTATTATTTTTAAAAAAAATCAGCTGATTTGGCTTAATTAAATAACTGTTGAGGCAAACATGGATACAATGATGGCCATTCTCAGCCTTCCTCTATTTTATCTTTTTTGTTTAAATGGGAAACATCCCCCTCTAGTGGCTAATATTTGAACAACTTTGTTTGTTTTGCATGGACACTAAACCAGCGCAAACTTCTGGAAAGGTATCTCATCTTTTGACCTAGGTACTGAGGCCTTGCTCAGTGCTGGCAGATTAAATACATTTCCTAACAGTGGTACTGCTCATCCAAACCGCAGGGAATTCTAATGTCATTTTTGATTGAATTACGCTTATTTCTTCTCAAACTGCCCATTTACCATCCACTGTCTTAGTCAAAGTTGTTTACAAGTCTGATCTTTCAGGGTTTTGCTTAACAAGGAATGCAAGTGGTATGTTTGACTAGAAACCAAAACGGAAGCAGCCATGGAAATGTGTTCCCTACCAGATTCTCTGGAAGAGCTACTTGGAATTAATTACCTTGGCTCAGATTAGTTTACCTGGTATTGCCTTGGCCCAGTGGACCACGGTTACCAGCTGCCGTTCTCCCAGCTCGTTCAGGCTGGTGAGCAAGGACACGGGGCTGTCTGGCTGGGCAGGATCATGCCCGGCATTGACCAGTGCTGGCTCAATAGCCTGTAGGATGCTGAGCAGCGACAGGCAGGAGTGCAGGGGTGGGGGGATGGCCGCAACCAGGGCCTGGGAAGCTGCTCGAGATATGTAGATATGTAAAAACAACATGAAGCAGAAAGTGTGGCAAGATCAAGTCTTTTCTGGCAAAAGTAAATTTAGCGTTGAATAAACGTGACATTTGAGCTCTGTGCAACTAATCCTTACCACCTTGAGCCCTGACAGCTGCATTTCTGGACTCCAAGACTGCATCTTTCTTCGCTGCCCTCTCTTCTTTTTCTCCGTGTCCCCAGCTAGCTGGCTGTTGCTCCTCTTCTCCATTACTCGCCTGCCCGGTTCCCTTCAGCCTGCGACCTAGAGAGATGATTCTGTTAGAATTCAGATGGAGGGCTTCTAATCTAATAAATGTAAGGAATCTGACCATGCTGACCTATTTTTTTAAAACTGCAAAATACTTTCCTTTATTTATGTCTCATTATTTCCTCGTCTCTGGTAGCTCACCTTTAAGGCTCATTCCCGACATGAAGCATCTCTTTAAGCGACACGACGCGCAGTTCTTCCGCCTCAGTTTGTCGATGGTGCAGTCGTTTCGGCTGGCACACAAGTGGTTCTGCTTACCTGGAGGCACACAAGAGTGCTGGGGGATGAGGAGTGCGAGTTCAACAATGCCTAGGCTTCCACTCATAGCAACGATATGTGGGCGTTTACTGATAACAAATAACTCGACCTCATAATGTCAGGGTCACTGTGCCCTGTCTACAGGAGAGAGCAAGTGGGTGTAAGAAATTAAAATCAGTGCGTGAGTAATTGTGTGTGTGTGTGTGTGTGTGTGTGTGTGTGTGTGTGTGTGTGTGTGTGTGTGTGTGTGTGTGTGTGTGTGTGTGAGTTGCACCCACCTGCAGCGGCCCTCTTGAAGAATACTTTGCAGCTGCCGCAGGTGACTGCTCCATAGTGACAACCCGAGGCGTCATCTCCGCACACTTGACACACTCTCCTTTCTGACAGATACACACCTGGAAAAAAATCCTCATGCCTGGGCGCGCGCGCACGCACGCACGCACGCACGCACACACACACACACACACACACACACACACACGCGCACGCAATGGTGTTGTTTTAGTGTCTTCCCTCAGTTTTTAAACCCTTTTACTGTAAAAACTGAGGGAAGACACTGATGAAGAATTGCAGCAGACATTAAAAAGCACTCACACAGACGCTATCGGTTTTGGGTGTGGTTGACAAGTTGTCAGCAAAGGGAGTCAGTTTGCTCCAAAGTAAAAGTTGTGATTAGCACATGCCAGAGTGAAGTTTTTTTTTAATGAATCCGTAACTTGTAATAAAATAGAAGGTTTTCTTTCTAGAAGCAGAAACAGCAACAGGTGCTGTATCTCTTCTTTATAGGGACACTGATACATTTCCTACTGCTGCAGTCCCAGGGCTTATAAGGACATTTCTGGAAAATCTTAAGAATAGGATAAACTTTAAGTTGCTGTAGCTGCATGCTATAACATGATTTAGAGAAAGCCAAAACAAACAAAACAAAAAAAAAAAAACCCACACCATGCTGTTGGAGGACAAAGGGTTCAGTGCTGCTGAACATTTCAGGACTCCACAGAGTATCAATAGAAGTCATGGCTGATATAATATAATAATCGTGTTCGCTGCCTTTGATTTATTTGTGCTGACACTTATCCAATTAGCTTATGCTTTGTGGCTCTCACAGAAACGTCAAGAAACTAAGCATGAAATCCGGAAAGACAGTGCACCGTTAAACATCTGCGAACTTACGTCTAAACTCATTACAGCACTCCTTTTAGAAGACAAAATGACCAAAGCCCGACTGCATTGAGCGCAGTTACTGGCACGATGCTCATGCTGTGTGTTTCTCATTAAAGAAACGTGTGAGAGATGGGAGGGATCGGTAATACTGAATGTACTGTACTCAGTATGAATGGGCTTTTGACCTGACGCACACAAAACAAATCATTCGAATCTGATCTTTACCTTAAACTGCGATCTGTGCAAGTCATCCACACCGAAGGCTCGCTCTTGATAGTGGAGAAAGTGCTTTGCCCCTGAGGAATCGCACTTGGGTAACTTTCCATTTGGCCATATCCTTGTGCCGTCGCTCGCATGCGACCTTTGCCACCCTTCTCACCTCTACCGTACCAGATACAGCGGCATTCCTGCCTGTTTCCGCGAGGAGCTTGCCCACAATTACAGTATTTGCACAAAAAATTATGTTCCCCTGATTCTCCCCTCTGTGGCTGTGGCTGTGGCTGAGGCTGGGATCGGTCGATGTATGCGCGCTCATTTGCGCACCACATTTGCGGTGGGAAATCCCTATATAGGTCTGAACTGGCATAGTAAGACGAAGGTGGTTTTAAGGGTACGACCTCGGCCACCTGAGGGGTCGCGGGCAGCTCCAGCGTGGGGTTCATAAACACATTTGACTCCCTGCAGACGTATCTGGATATCACCGAGCCACGCGTCACAGTTTGCGCACCGTCCATTTCGCCCGATCCGAACAGATCCATACAGCTCACCTGCTGTATGCCCTGGCACACTTCTCCAAAGTCGTCCTCTCTAAGGCTGCTGTCACCCAGGACAAGCAGGCTGCTGTCGGAGTTCATATTTCCAGTCCTTCTCAACTCTGGCACTCCCCGAGAAGTATCCGCCACAGTGGAGTCGCATTCTGCGAAGGCGCTGCTGGAGCTCTGGTTCATATTATTGGGCGGAGAAGACACCGAATCCAAACCCAAAGACACCGACACCGCTTTACTGAGCTCATAAGCCGGACACGCATAGATGGTGGTATCCAACCGATCCCCTTCATTCATCGTTAAAGAGTTTGTTCCTTCCAAAACCGAGTGAAAGGACATTTTCGGCTCCGGTTCTCGGAGTTAGAGTGCACTGGGTGCGCGGCGAGCAAACAAAACAACACTTTCCAGGCTAGAAAACGCCTACCCAGTGACACTACTCTCGTGCGTCTAGGCGGATGGGAAATGCACATCAGTCGTCGACGTAAGTTACGAAGGGGAAGGGACGTCCCGCCGGTATGATTTACAAATGACGGGGGCTTTTCGACACTTTTATAGTAACTTTCTTTTTTTTTTTTCAACGCAGGATTAAAATTCACCTCACGAATTACCAAAAAACAAAAACAAAGAAAGAGAAACACCAGCATAGTGAGAATTGGTTTTCGCACAGACTCTTCTTTATACAGTGATTAATGAACCCAGTGTAGGTTAACTTTTAGCAATTTTAAAACCCAGCTGCGTGCCTCTCACTATTTTACGTGCAAATCTAATGGCGTCTCAAGAGCATAGCTGCGATTAATCATTACATGTATTAGTACGTTCCATGTGTAGCTCAGGCTCAGCGTCGGGTTTCTCTGCAAGCACTCTGTGCAGTAGTTTGTTTTCCTACTTAGAGTTATATAAGCTTGCTTGTGTTTGTCGGTCTGATTCACACAGAGAATCAGGTTAACAACAAACCAGAATGCACAATCATTGATGTGTTTAAACCATATTAAAATAACAACTAAAAAGAACGGGGTGGTCAGTGGAGGCTCTGATAGGTAGTCACGCAGTGCTTTCAACTATTTATTTTTGGATAGCTTGTGATGACTCAGCACACGACAGGAGCTGGGGACTGCAAATTAATTTTACCCAGTATATAGAAAAGGTCTGGATTGGGTTGGGGCGTTTGTGGAAAGCTTCCTTTTTGGATTGCAGGAGGAGAAGAAGTTAGGCAGACCCTTTTTTTTAATGGGGTGACACAAGAGGGAGTGAGTGGCGCACACTCACATTCAGGGTGGGCACATGGGAAATGAGAAAATCCTATCAAAAATGTTGTGCTTTGCAGGACAAGACAAGATAATTTTGTCCGGTTTTAATCAGAAATATGGTTTATCGTACTGAGTTGGCGAAATAAAAAAAAAGTCTGTGCACTCATCTTGTTTTAGGTTCCTCTTTGCAGAGTGAAAGACTTAATGAACACTGTAAGAAAAACCCTGTAAAATTTAGAGTAAAAATATTGGCAGCAGGGTTGCCTGCCCTGTAGTTTTTGTAAACGTTTTTTTTACAGGATGATGCTGTATTTGTTTTACAGGACAATTATGTAAAATCCTAAAGATGCTGTTAAAATAAATATAATGAAAAGGTTTGGTATTACTTGCTGAGCACATCAACTTTTATTAATTTAACCATAAACTAAATTCGTGATTTGCAAAATTATGATTAATGCTGAAAGCTGACCTTATGTATCAGTGCCAACAGCTCCTCTGTATTCACTTATTATTACATCAGCAACAATCAAGCTAACCTTAACCTTGTTAGCAGAAAATGAGCGGTGATATAACATTACTTTCAAAAATGTCGAATTTAAAGCTGCTAAACACAAAGAGTGAAATATTAAAATTAAGAAATGAATTAACTAAGTCACTTACCACCACTAGAAATCCCTCCACGCATTGCTGGAAATTCTCACGACTATTCTAAATCCCACAATGCATCTGTAAATATGGAATTTTACAGTAGCCTATAGACTTTATCCAAGCTCCCAGAATGCATTGCTGTTTACAGAATATTACTGTATTTTTTTGAAATACTGAAAAATTATGTTGTAAGATTTTTATTTTTACAGCAATTTGTTTTCATTTCTCATATCATAAAAATCAAAATCATCAAATAAAGTTGTTTTTTTTTTATTTATAAATATGCTTACAAAGGTGCATTTATACCAAAAAGGTTCATTTCTTCCCTTGTTTTCATTGACAGGGCCAGTTGAATTTAAGCCCCCTTCAGCCACATCCCTGCTCCACAGTGGCAAGTTAACTTCGCCTATATCACATTATATTACACAAACATGCATTTAAAACTGATAACCAGCAGCAGATTTACTCATTAGACACCCAATATTGCTCATGTGGAAAATAATGCACCCAACCCACATCAGTTGTGTCTCTCTATTTTATTTTTTACTTCTATTTCCAAGATAAAGAAAAGATGATTTCACATTTTGCTAGAATAAAAACATTTGCCTTAAATGTCACTGCTTCAATTAATCAACATTAATAAGGTTTTCAATAGGACATATTGGAAGTGCAGTAAGATGTAATCAGACTGACAAGGGCAACAGCAAACCTGTTTATAAATGAGAAGTGGGAATGTGGGTGTGTGCAAAATTAAAAATGCATCTAGAAGAACAGCTGCTACATTCTCACTGACTTGCTTACTAAAGAAATCGTCAACATTGTCTATAATATAATTTGTTTTCGGGTTCACACTGTCATTCTTAAGCTAAATTTACGATTAATGTGATAATGTTTCCCCTACACTTCTAAAATCTCTGTGTGTGTGTCCAGCTCATCCGAACTTAGTCTCTCCTGCAGGCTGAGCCAGCCGACAGCACTCCCGCTCACATGGACTCAAACTCATCGATGCGTTGTTTAGTGTTGCCCTGACGAATCTGACGCAGGGTCTTGTATTTGTCACGGCCCGCCCTCACATTCTCAGCGTGGATCAGGTCATTGGGGGTCTTTTTGCTCTCGTCTACAGCTCGAGCCAGTTCGGTGCTCAGGAACTGGGGAAAAAAAAGAACACAAACACAAAGTGAATAAAATCCTCTTACCTCAAAGTAAGAGACTGTTCACAAGCCTTACCCCACTCCCCTAGACTCCCCCTCAATCCCATCTAAAAAACACTCTATTGTGCCCAGTTATAAAGTCTATTTTTGTGTTGCGTTGTCTATGCAGCATCAATTCTCGTCACGTCTGTGAGATAGGGGCACAGATGGGATTTGCAACTTGAATAAAAACAAAAGAATGATAATGTACCGACCCACCAATGTTTAATTATGTAAAGTGCACTTAGCTCTGGTGAAACACAATTTGTGGCAGTAATTATGTGGCACGTCTTTACAGCAGAGTCAAAACCTCCATACAAATGTGTCAACAAAATGTACAGAAAATTTAACAAACTAGTTTAAATGTTTGTGACAGCACAACAGGACAGCAGGAACTAAAGATGCGATTTTCAGACTGTAGGAAAGAACAATCAGCTGGTTGGCGGAATAGGTAAGAGTTCACAACTCCAAACCAGATTGCAATGGTTATTTAAAATGAACATGACGGCTAGGTGAAGAACAACAATCTACACTAGAGGATGAGGCTCACTGAGGATTGGCTTGATATCTATCGAAAAGCATGACTAAGAGAGAATTTGGGAGGGCAAGTGGAACATGGAAACGAGAAAAAAATGGCTGCGGCGGACAGTTATGCATTCGCTGCTGGAAAGGGTCGGTTTGAGGTGTGGTCCCACTGTTAAATGTCAAATAAATAATCTCTAAAAATGTAACTCAGCCACTTACTACAAAGTATGTAACACCAATACAAATTTAATAACAGATTAGAATTCGTTTTTTTTCTCGCAAAGTTAATAGTTGGAGCTGGATGGGTGTAGGCTCTGGGGAGTTCCCATGATGCAATGAGTGTTTTTTCTTCACTCACCTTTTTTAACTCTCTGTGTGCTTTCACACCACTCTGCGCTTACTCATTAGTTATTATTAATCTCTGGCTCTCTTCCACATCTTGTCTTTGTGTTGTCCCCTACCCCTAACCAACAACTTGCAGCTGCAGATGGCCCCGCCCCTCCCAGAGCCTGGTTCTGCTGGAGGTTTCTTCCTCTTTAAAGGGAGTTTTTCCTTCCCACTGTCGCCAGGAGTTGTACGATTGATGGTGTTTTCTCTATTTTCTGTATTATTGCAGGGTCTTGACCTCACAATATAAAATTGTGATTTGGGTCAATATAAATAAATCTGTATTTATTATATTTTATTATATTCACCAAGTGGCACTTACAAGTTTGCAGTTTTTCTCAATCGCTTTCACACATTTCTTGAAACATGTTTGAAAATATTATAACTGATACACAAATTAGTTAAACTACAAAAGCCATAACTTGCTTAAAAGCTTATTTTCATGCTTCAGAATCCAAAGTTGTGTCAACAAATAGAGCAACAGGGCAAGTAACTTTAACATGACACCAAAGTGGTAAAACAATTGCTGATATTCTACGATAATGACAGTGTACTCCTATCCTTCCAGTCTTGTCCTACACTGACATTGAGCGCTGTGTATCAAAGGAAATACTGATGGTTTGAGATGCATATGATTTTACATTGTGTTTTGTAAAGCAAAGGAGCCCTTTGCATATAATGAGAGGAACAAAGTGTTTATTTTGGAGGCACACAATGCAATGGCCACTCAACATATTGCGATGCAGTAAAGAAAAAACATAAAAAAACAAAATAAAATGTGCAAAAAAAAAAGTGGACAGAACAAAAACATTTAAACTATTAAGACTAAAAAGCAAATAAATAATAATCGGCACACTCTGTGCTACACTACAGCTGCTTGTTTCGGTCACAGAGTCCCAGTGACCTGACCTCTAAAGCTGTCCATTGCAAGGTTATAGTTGGTTAAGTAGAAACTAAAACTAGATGTGAAAAATATTTGATGGAAGTTAGAATGAAAATAAAAACTAACAGAAGTTATTTTGTAAAACTTGTAAAATTAACTAAAATAAATGTATGTATTCAAAAATGTATGATTTTATTGCTATATCTTGTCTCTGCCTCATGCTTTTATAAAATAACTACAAAAGCTAAAAGTAACACTGAAACTAATTCAAACTAAACTAAAACTAAACATCCTGAAAGGTTGGTTTTGTTCATCTGAACGTAACGTTTTCAGAGGGAGAAATGTTTCATCACTCGTCCAAGTGACTTCTTCAGTCTCAGCTGACTGCAGGTGTCTCCAGCCTTATAAACAGTACATTTGCACAATGACTGAAACTAGCACCGAATGAATGAACAATGAGGTCAGTTCCTTGATTATTAATATGCAAACTGTCATGTCCATTGATAAACAACATCAGATCAAAGCTGACTGATCATTGCTCATAAGCTGCCAAAAGTGAACACCCTTAATGTTCCTGTACGTGTCAGGAGTATCGAAACGGCTGAGACGCATTTTTTCTGAAAACAGCGTTTCCGTGGATTTTAAACCCCAAAACCTGCTCCACCAAAAACTGTTCCAGCCCAAGGATCGGGTCACCTGACACAAACAGAGTAACATAGTGTACGCTGTTAAGTGCCAGGAGGATTGCCAGGATTTATACATCGGGGAAACCAAACAACCTCTGGCGAAGCGGATGGCACAACACAGAAGAGCTACCTCGTCGGGCCAGGACTCTGCAGTCTATTTACACCTACAGGCCAGTGGACACTCTGAGCGTACACATCTTGGACAGGGAGGAACGCTGGTTTTAGCGCGGACTCAAGGAGGCCATTTATGTGAAAAGAGAAAGACCATCTCAGAATCGAGGAGGGGGCCTAAGGGTACATATTTCACCATTGTACAATGCTGTGACTGGAGCCATTCCCCAACTCTCTGTGAATGGATCTCATGGGTTTTGATTAGTGGGCTTTGATCAGTGGCTGTTGATCAATGGTCATGACAATTTGCATATTAATAATCAAGGAACTGACTTCACAGCCTGTTGCTCATTCAGTGGGCTGGTCACTCATTGTGCAAATGTACTGTTTATAAGATTGGGGAAACCTGCAATCAGCTGACTGAAGAAGTCACTTGCATGAGTGACGAAACGTTTCTCCCATTGAAAACACTACATCCAGATGAACACCACTAATCGTTAACTGTGTGGAGAGGGTGGCAGACTTTTGCTTCTTGGGGAGTTAATATAGAGGAGAACCCTTCCAGGAGTGTGAACACCTATGAGTTGCTGAAAAAGGCCCAGTACAGACTGCACTTCCTGAGAATTCTCAGAAGGAATTACATCAAACAGAGACTGCTGGTGTCCTTGTACAGAGCCTCCATCGAAAGCATACTAACCTACTGCATATGCACCTGGTACACTGGCTGCACAGTGGCTCAGAGAAAAGGACTCCAGAGGGTCATTAACAGCGCCCAAAGGATCACTGGCTGCCCTCTCCCCACACTGGAAGACCTACACAGCTGTCTGTCTTAAAAAAAGCCCAGAACATTACAAGAGATACTACTCACTACTCACTATGGCCACTTCCTGTTTGAACTGTTGCCCTCTGGCAGACAGTACAGAGCAATCAATGTAAGGACAGACAGACTCTAACACAGCTTTTACACAACTGCAATAACAGCTCTTAATGTTGCTACAAAATAATGGTCATTATGCAGCTTATATGGTTTATGCACTGAGTGAGGTATGTGTGTTTGAATGTACGGGAATTGTTTGTTCAAACTGCTATATTATTCTTATTAGCACTTTAAGTTTTTTTTAATTTTTTATCTTTATTGTTTTTATTTAATTTTAATTTTATGGATGATGCACCGATCGGAGACCACTTTCATTGTACCTGTGACAATGACAATAAAGACATTCTATTCTATTCTATTCTATTCAGAATCAACCTTTTGGGATTTACTTACCTGGATGATTGAGCATCCATCAAGCCTAAAACTAAACATTTTCAACCTGTAAAAACTAACCTGAAACCCCTTGTGGAAACGAACTGAAACAAAACTGAACCAAAATAGAATGTCAAAACGAAATTATAAAAACTAATTAAAAACTATTAAACTGTAATAACTGCTCACATGCAGTCTAACAGGAGGATGGCCACCTGCATGTCTCTGCGTCTTCACTGTTGTCTTCCCCTTTCTTCACTGTCACACCCTTTTACTCCTCTTCCTTTTCTTTGGGCAATCTGTTTCCCTCCTAAAATCTTCATCTGAGCAGTCCGTGCATGGTCCCACACTGCGACCGTGCTCTCTGTTGTGCATATGCTCTGTAAATATGTTTACTTTGGGGCAGATTTTGACTGTTCAGTAGGACTGCTCTGAATGTGATGTCTAACACTGTGTACATACACCATTACATAATACCAGCATATTTGAGAGTAAAGACATTAAACTGAGAAAAAGTACATAATCTATTTCAATCACAAAGGTTTATACAACCGACAGTTTTTCACCCTGTAAACAATTACGCTGAGTCTTTTACTTAAATGTGCTAAAATTTGCAAACGGTAACAAAGAATGAGAAATGCTTTAGGTTGTGCAGAGGACAAAGGGCTTTGAAAGACTTCAAATCCTGTCGTGTCAACAAGAAAAACTGTAACATTTGGATTTACTAATTAATGCAAAAGGAATTAGAATTGATTGCATGTGTGTGTTTGTGTGAATTGTTCCCACATTGGTAGAATGGGCTCATTTTAATCCAGACTCATTTTGCAGGAACTGGCCATTTACTCATTGTCACATTAGTCTCAGTATTCAGCTTGAGTGGTTTCTAATTTACAGAATATTATTCAGAGAACCTAAAGCTTTTCAATTAAAAACAACAACAACAACAAAAATCGAGGGTATTTTGTGAATAATTTGTCCGCTCTCTTAAACAATCCATGACTGCTAACTTCTAGCTGAATAGGACCTCTGGCCAGACTAGGTGATGTGTTACTAGACAGACATTTGACTGTGTTCAGCTGACCTCACCTTTAGGTTTTTCTGTAGTCTCTGGTTCTTCTGGGCCTCTGTGACTCTTTCCTCCTCGCTGCGATCTCGGACCATCCCCGGAGAAGTCAGCTCAGCGCTCGCTTCTGCGCTGCTCTCATCCGTCTCATCGTGGTCGAGGATGTTAGAATGGACCGAATCCTGGATGTGGACACCCATGAGTTTAGTCTTCAGCTCTTCTTTTGTTTGCTCCAAACCAGCTTCTACCATCACTGCCTGTTGACAGACATGACTTGTACTGAAGTGCTGGGTTGGAATGTTACATTAAAAGTAACTGAGTAATTGAAGTAATTATTCACTATTATAATATAACTAACATGGGAGTCCCATTCTTAAAAAAGGTCTTATGGATGTACAATCACTGAAATAGCTGACCATGACATCTATTTATTATTTTGCTTGACATTTATGATTATTTTTATTAATGATATATAAGGGGGTAATGACTGATAATTGTTAATGCTTCAGATTCCCTCATCAAACGAATTTTTTTTTTTTTTTAGAAAAAAGTGGGTCTGAAAACTCGCTAAATATAGCGACAAAGTTGCTAAGTTGGCAACACTGATATCAACATATTTTTAGTATTAAGGCATGGGTGCTATGTGATAGTAGACTATGTGGACTCACAGCTAGTTTAAAAGGTTTTTCATAGAAGCTCTTAGGTGATCAAAGAAGCCAGACCTTAGCAGAATAAATAAAGAACTATGATGATGTACAGTTTATGGTTTGGATTATCTGTTTCATGTTTTCGTCTTTCATGCAATTACATTATAGTATTTGCAGTATAGCATTTATAGCTAGATAGAGAAATAGATAGATATACTGTATATGATAGTGCAGTGATGTGGGTAACACTGTATTTGTCTTTTGTACTCAGGTCTGTTGACAGATATGTGTATAAGCTTGAAGCCCTTCTTGATTTCTCTCATGATTCTTTAATTTACCCTCACCCTTTTCTGCCATCTTTTCGCCTCTTCATCCTTTTTCTTCTTTGCATCTTCCAGCTGAGAGATCTTAGAAGTAAGGTCTGCCAGCTCAGTGGCCTATACAACAATGGTTAGGAATGGACAGAGAGTTAGAAGCCCTCCTGGTATTAGGTCATTGTGCTCTTTTAGTGCAACGTGTAGGAGAGAACGTATGCTTGCATGCACTTTGCATTTAACTGAAATTGAAATTAAAAATCAGATTTTATAAAATAATCTCTTTCCTAGCTTCACGGATTGAATCTGTATGTAGGTTCGTCAATATAGGATTCTGTGAATTTGACTGAAAAATGAATAAAAGGCTGCTGTGTGCAGTTGTACCAGGTTTTCCTGATTTTTGATCTGGGTCTCAGAGTGGTGCAGCAGGGCTGCTTTAGCCTCTACTGCAGCTCTGCGGTCTTTGTCCAGGCGCTCAGCCTCCTCCAGAGCAATTTTTCTTTCCTTCTCTAACTCAAGCGCCCTACGAGTTGCTCCTCCAGCTCTGAAACAAACGTGCACGTTCACACAGACACATCCAACACACATCCGTCCCAGCACACCAAACATGCCCGTTTAAACTTTACAATCACGAAATATAAAGTGTTTAAATTCGCACAGCCATGCTTCAGTGTTTTGTTTTTTTAACAGAAAAATAAAACCAAAGTTAAGAAATATTTGCATTCAGAAAGTCGTCAGACCATCTTGAGCTCGCTTTGTCTGTTCCTCAATCTGTCTCAATCTCTCCATCAGCTCCATGGTCTCCCGAGCAATCTTCTCTGTTTCCTTCTCAGCATTTTCTCGCTTTTTTTTCTCACTCTCGAGCAGAGCCCTGACAGGAGAATTGTGCATAAATACACATCCAAAGAAAAAAAACATCATCTCCTGACAGTCCTTTCTTAAAGCAGAGAGAACACACTGTAAACTGTAAAAATAAACTTTCATTATTCACTCCCTGCCCCCCAAACACCACCACCACTTTCTTACCTCTCCATTTGTCGCTTGTTTTTCTCCTCACGAGCTTGGGCCTTCATCTGCTGCACCTCAATGGTGTCGGGCTTGCGTCTGCGCATGTACAGATCATGATTCCCCATGCACAATGCCAGGATGCGTTTGTTGATGCGAAGACGAGGTACATAGAAGACAAAGTCCTATACCAAACACAACGCAGCAATCGTTGAATGTCAAGGGTTGGTTTGTGATAGGCCCCTAGCACATCAAATCCATTTTACCATCAAGGATGGGTTTAAATATTCAAAAAGGATAGTTTTGTTTTTGAGGAAAGCATTAGTTTTTCTAAACTCTTGGGCACTTTCCAAGTCTCTGCATGCAGTCAGAAGGCAAATTGGACTGAGGGTCTAAACTCATGTTTGTAAATGAGATCAAGCAGAAGCTCATTACACTACTTGCTGTAATTTATGCGTTTGCAAAGTTTTTATTTTGGCAGTAATAAAAATATGGGATTCGCTCACACCTCCTGTTTACAGTCACAGCGAAATATCGTGAAAAAGCCTATGTTTGAATACTAACATATTATGTACCCTCCCTGGTACACAAGGAAAGACTATTTAATACCGTCCATGAGCATCTATGAAGTGAGTTACGATAAGCACACCATCAAGCTGAACAGAGAGGTTGTTGCCAGATTTTAGTTTAGCTTCATGGAAGGCGATGTTGCCACCGTTAACGATACCGTTTCGCATACCGGAGCTTTCCTGTCGATGGGCTTGATGACAAATTTCTTGTCGTTGAAGGAAATATTTCTGATCTCACTCCAGGGAAAGCCAATCTTTGGAGTCAGCCTGCAAAAAAAATGGTGTGTGGTTTTTCATTATACTGTGGTGTACAGGGAATGTAACAGATGTTAGCATGTTGAAAATACAAAACAGACGGAAACTGATTGCCTACTGATAGGAGCTCTGTGACTTTAGCACTAACATCAGCATGCAAATATCTTCACAATCACTTTAACATATTAGCATGATAGAATTTGATAATCAAACAAGAACCAAACTACATGGTAGAGCCTTTTTCAAGCACTTGATTATATGGATAGAAAAATCGACAAAAAGTAGCTCATTTCATTCAAATGAAAAAATGGTGTCTCTAGGATAAAGAAAAGCAAAGTCATCTGGCCACCATGAATGCCAGTGGTTGTGATCCACCAGTGAACAGAAAGATTTACAGACTGTGATGTATGTAAATGTCTCAGAGGCATTCATGAATTATGACTCACTTGTCCTTTTTGTCATAGATGTTTAGCCCCAGTGCGTCCACCCCTAACCACAGCTCTGAGCCTTTCTTGTTCTTGATGTTGAAATAGTTGACCCCATACATCTCCAGATCCTGTGCTATCTTCAGGTACTCTAACATTGCATCTTCTCTGTGTGGAAGAAAATATCATTATGAACAAAACACCAGAATGCAAAAAAAGTGTATTCAAACCTTTTGTTTTGTTTTGGTTTTTTTGCAGTAAAACTGTAGTACCTGAGTATCCCTTTATGCTCTTTATGCCACACCTGGATTCTTTCCTCCCACTGACTCTTGTTCAGCTTGTGCTGCTCCAAAACCCTGGTTCAGTCAGTAGAGTAGGTACGCCAGTTAGAGTTAAGGTCGCAGAAACTCGAAATTAAGGTGAACTCTGGCTAATGCTAATATTCACAGGATGTACTACCTCTGTGGCAACAGCTTCTCTTTTGCGAGATATCCCAGTACATGATAATCGTCCCTGTAGTCTCCGAGCTTGACCTGAACAGCGTATGAGGCCAAGAGCACCGCAGTCTCAGGTGGACAGTATATATCATCATTTAAGATGCTCTCCTTTACCTAAAATAGAGAACAAACACTCACGAATAACCCATTTTATAGTAGGACAAGGATTGCAGTATTGATGTATAAATACACAGAGAGAAACCCTGTGTATTCTTGTCTTTAACTAGTGCACCCGAATGCACATTTTCCAAGGCAAGCACTCTCTTATGGAAACAATGCAAAACCTGCTGTTTCTTTTTACTGAAATTTGTATTATTCCTATTGTTGTTGTTTTTTTTTTTATCTAAATGCAAATGTTTCTTATGTTTCAGTAAATTTGCCATTTGCAATAAACTGACAGGTGTGAGTCGTCTTAATGGAAAAAACAAATGGTTCCACATGAATTAGAATGACTAGGAATGCTCATCATTGCAATTTTTGGTGCAAATTTACATAACCTTCCTTTCAAAAGCTTGGGTTTTTGTAAATGTGCTCATCTCCAACCTGCAGAAAAAAGAGCCGCTGAGTTGCCTCTTGGATCAGCTCTTCGGCGACATCCTCGGGGTAAAACTTGGCCCTGAACTTGATCAACAAAGGGTTGTCCCGCTTCACATCTTGAGCAGTCACCTGATTTATTTGTGTTTTTTTACAAGCAGAGGGATGAATAAGTAGCTAATAATTAGCCTCACAATATGACACAGTGGAAACAATTTACATCTCGTTCACCTCACCCTCTTGTTCAGCTTGAGCCAGGTGGAGAAGCCTTTGCTGTCCTTATATTGAAGCCCAAAGAACCACGTCTCCCTCAGCCCGATTGTCTTCACTATCTAAATACATGAAGGAACACAATCAAAGTCATGCTTTTGCAAGTCAGATGATGTCTTTGACTGTACTTGCACGGCATACCTGGTCAAAAAGCTGTTTGCCAGTTGTGCTGGGCAGGATGGCAAACTCCAGCTCTGCATCCATGGTTGTAACTCGGACATTTATCTGCCAGAGAAAAACACTCTCACTGAGATACAGGGGGAAATGCTCCCTGCTGTGCATTCATCTGCGTCACTGGAGAAGCATCAAGGAGCATGGAGAGCAACTGGGTGGAAAAAAAGAGCACTACAAAATCTGTACTAACATTGTTCGTTAAAAAAATGCTAAATTTCTTGGTTCTTTTACAGCAAAACAAAAAGAGAGTGTTCCTTACATTCTTCTGTTCAACCAGGAGCATCCAATCGCAAGAGGTTGGTGGGGACTACAATCAAAAAATGAAGCCCACAGTGTATTTTAGACTTAACTTGCAACATGTTGGGTTTTTTCCATGATGCATTAGTAGTATTTATAATGATGGGTCAAAGTAGCGACACCATATATATAGCACATATTTTTTGCAGTTGTTGATATAGACCAGGGGTGTCAAACATGTCGTTTGGGGGCCAATAAAGATCCCACTCTGGTCCACTAGCTGACTTTGGAAAATGTGAAGGAGTGCATACATTTTAAAACTTAACTGTATTTTCAGACGTTTTATGTTTTTCCTCCTGATAAAGACATCCCTCATGTTACACTAAAGTAGTTAAACAACAGGTTTTTCACTATCTACTATTGAAATGTCTGTTTTTTCCAAATTTGTCGACAGTAAAAACAACATTTTCTGTGACTTAACAAAAATTTTCTGCTATCTCTCT
>NC_140527.1:18048594-18070627 GCF_057382185.1 Mchenga conophoros | reverse complement strand
TGAAATGAATGTTTCAGCACTTTACTTATTTGCGCTCTTTCATAGCTTCATGATACGATCACACCATCTCATGTTCATAAGGCAGGGCCAGACTATTTTTGTTTAGTGTATTTTTGTTTCCACTAAACATTAAATGAACTAATAAATAGCGGGGTTAATGCAGAAGCCTTGAGAGCTTGAATAAAAGGACCTCTGGATTGGAGAAACCAGCCTCCATAAATGCATGGCACAATGGCACAACACTGAGCTGTAAATGTGCACCTAAAAGACAAATGACGCTCTGTCAAGGATGATGATGCTCACATTTTGGACAGGGAAGACAGATGGTTTGAGAGAGGACTGAAGGAGGTCATCTATGTGAACAACAGTCATTGAACAGAGGGGATGCTCTACAACACCAAAAGACCCTGCAATAACGGGAAAAAAACCCCAAACAATCAGATGACCCCCTATGAGGGAGCACTTGGCGTCAGTGAGAAGGAAAATCTGAGTTTTAACAACTTTAAATCTCAGCAGAACCAAGATCAGGGACGGGCAGGCATCTGCCGCAAGGGGTTGGGGATGAGGGGAGGGAAACAGGACAATAGACAAACTGTGGAAGACAGCAGAGATTAATAATAACCAGTGATTGGATGCAGTGTGTGTATTAACTCATAAAGAATGAAAAAAGATGAGTGAAGAAGAAACACACATGATCAGTAGTAGGTCAACGACTCCCAGGACCCCCTCCAAAGGGAACAACCCCCACTAGGGGGTAAATGGATGGGACTCTCCACCTTTGATTTTAGAAGTGAAGATGCCTGTTGAATCAGAGTCTTCACAAACTTGAAGAAGTCCAGTGGGCTTCTTCTTTTTTTCAAGCTCTGAAGACGATCACGACCTTGATGAATGCGAGCCTACACAGATGGTTAATCCAGTTTGTGGTTTGGGAGTTGCTTTTTATTACTTTTTATTAATAAAAGTATTGGCAGTTTAACTTTTCCCATCCACTTTATATTTCTAGCCACACTTTAACACTGCGCTTTATTCTGTCTACCTTGGAGCTTTATCTGAAACACACAGTCACACACCGATGGGTGCTTTTGGGATATTTTTGGTTTTAGCATTTTGTCGAAGGACACTTTAGCATGCAGACCTTCCACTTACCTTCCAAGCCCTAGCCGCAAAGTAATTACAAATAAAACTGTTTTTCACCAAGAAAAGAAAATGTAGCGCAACACAACTTCTCCAAAAAAAACCCCACAGTTTGTTGCTTGGTTTTACAGCTTTGTTTAAGCTAAACCACATTAATTAGTGAGCTTTGGAGGCATATTTTTAGGCGAGCTTTGTGAACATTGGACGGAGCCAGGGTAGCTCTTTCCCCTTGTGTTCCCCTCGCTCCAGTTAATTCACAGATATGAGAGGGCTATCAATCTTTTTTCGTCCAACTCTGGACAAGGAAACAAACAAGCCTGCCCACAGAGATATTTAACTATTTCTACAAGCAAAGCTCCCGTTAGCTTAGTATAAATCAAATCTGAGGGACTCAGAGAAATGTTTTTTTTCCTCTTTCAGACAGGATGCAGGCCAGATGAATAAAACCCTTTGAAAGACAGAAAAACAGATTTTCTTTTATCATCGTCCCTGTTAACTCTTAGGTCTGCGAGGGAGCGTTTCAGCACTGCGGTTTGCACAAAAGCCTGATTGGAAGTCATTGTGTAAATGATTGACCATTCAGTGGGTAATCACCCAACTGTTAATAGACAATGTCCTGCTACGAAATTACAGATGGGAGATTTCAGTGTTTGATTTAAACTTTTTAACAGTAGTTCAACAACTGCCGATTCACTGCAGCACACCAAAGGGTTTCCTATAAGTGAAATATCATTATGAAATTAAGAACATATCGTGAATGCGGTGAGAAGGGAAACATTTTCTTCTTTTTCCCTGTCCTGCCTGACAGCGTAGCAATCGGAATTGTTGACTGAAAGGCAAAAAAATGCCAAAATTTATTAGAATTACTTATTTATTTTGGGTTATTACAACCAAAGAAAGTGGAGTTGGGGAGAAAGTTAAGAGAAGAAGAGGAAGCGAGAGAGAGAAACGCTGAGAATCTGCTTCAACACCTGTTGCGGTAAAGAAAACAGCAGAGAAACCACAGCAACTAACAACATATGCATAAATAATAGTGTTACTGAACAGCACTTAGCTTGACTCTGTCCAAGGTCCCTGAAACCTGAAATGGCGCTGACAGCAAAGAAGAGTAGAGATGTAAGGAGAGGGAGGAGCAGAAAGACGGAAGGCTACAAATACTCTGCAGAGATATTGTCAGCTATGACAGGGAGATAGCCCCTTTGGACGCGTTTGACGGCGCTGGTTCTGTGGGATAAAATAAAAAAAAAGTAAAAAGCACATAAATACAAATCTGTGTGCTGAAGGTTTTCATTACCGCGGCCTTCTGTCTCCTTTTCCCCAGTGTCTTCTCTCACCTGTGTGAAAAACAGATTTACAGGATGTGAAACTGTTACTGTTATTGCTCTCTAGGTTCATTATGGCAAAAAACAGCCCTTTGTAAGATGCCATCGAGGCTTAAACCATTGAACTTTCTGCTATCTATGTCCGTGGCTTCCTCTTTGTGGAAGAGTGTGCGTAAACAGTGCAGCAGCAAGATAGAGCTTTCCATAAGCACTGAGATCAGGCTTACCAGACTCTTTGTCCACCAGAGTGTAGGGCCTCATACCAAGATTGCATCTTTCTGTCCCCAGGCCTTCTTTTCCCCTCGTGATCCCTCCCCCTCCTCTTATCTGTTCGAGCAGCATTTCATCTGCTCCGGCTCTCTCGTGATCTTTCACCTCTTCACGGCTCACATGATCCCTGTTTTTATTTACCCTGCTTTGCTAAACCACTTCACCCTTCTTGCCCCCTTTCCCTCGCCTCCCTCTTCCTCTACCCAGGCGGGTGATTTCCTGTGTTTCCTGTCCTGTCCTGATCTCCCTTTCGCTTTTCTTCCCTCCTTGTTATTTCCTCCATTCCCTGTGATCTCCCCGGTTACCTCGCTCCTGTTTTCCTCTGCCCTTCATTGTTTTTGTCTTCTCTGCCCATGTTCTCCCCTGATCCTCCCCTCTCTATAGTTCCTCGTGCTATGTTGGTGCAAAGACACAGACGAGCGTGGTCTCTCGCGCACACACACGCATCCTGCGGTACGTCTGTGCATGCACACACACCCATGTGCCACAGAGAGCAAGAGAAAGGGAGATCATGCTCTGTTTGCTGGGGTGAACACATTGCCTGAGGCTTCGGCAGTGGGGAATGAAAGCTTTCACCTGTGAGATATTGAGTGTGCATTTATGGACTATAGTGTGCATCTGTATTGTTTGCGAGCGAGTGTGTGTTCTCGCGCTGAGGCTTGTATCGTTTCTTGTAATATAGCTAGAGTAATATTCGGTTGTGAAGCAGTTCTCCAAACACTGACACTTTCCCTTTGAGATTGTTTCGCCTGTTTTGTCCTGGAAAAAGCTTTGTTCTTCATATTAAGTCAGTTTTATTGTAGGTTTGTTTTTTTTAAAAAGAAAACAGAAAAATGTTCCTATTTACAGAAATGTATTCATGGCAACTTTTAATACATTTTACAAAGGCTGGAATGCTTTCCAGGTTGTCAAACAGGCTTTTGAAGAGGAAATGCAATGTACCTTCAAGGGTCAAAACACGCACAATGCAAATATGTGTGCTTTGGGGTTTTTAAGAAAGGTTTTTTTGTGAAGAATATATGTAGCTTTGCATTTTCCGATCCCTCTCACTTCTCTTTCTGTCCTTTAAGCCTGACCTTAAACCTAAGATTAAAAGCCTAACTGAGCTTAAGGCAGATAAAATTGAAACAAATGGACTTTTTGGATGAAACCAAAGCGAGAGTTCCTAGGCTCTAAGAACTTTTGTCCAGCACTATAAGGTTTCTTTTTCTCTTCCATGATCTCCAGTGCCCCAAATTACAGATTATTTTCTCTCCCCAATCACCATATCGATCGTTCCCTCCGACTCTGAGATTTAAGTCAGCCCCGTGTGTCTGCTGAGAGTTTCTCTCCGCGTTACTGGGAATCTCCTGAGTTTCTGCATAATGCGAGCGCCCCTACTTACGTATTCCGGAATCTCATCTGATCTTTATGCTGACTTTGCCGCATGGTTTCCCTTGAGCGCCCGTCAGTTCACAGGCATGTTGGTCTACAGTGAAGTTAAAAGAGATCAGTGCCAACAGTGATTGACAGCGACAACTGTTCTTCTCCAGCTTTTGTGTTGATGTGTCAACCTAACCTTACTCTACAGTATATCATTATATTCATTTAAGAACACTGTATCATCTTAAAATGTGCTCTGTACTGAACCCGTGCAGCTTTAAAGCATCTTGTGGTTAAGTAAGGAAGATGGAACGGCCTTTTCTTTCGTGTTTGCTTGGCTACAGCAGCGAGGTACCTAATACAGTATTGCCCATCAGAGCAGTTTAACACTGAATATGATATTCTTGTATGATTTACCATAATCATACTGATAATAGGGGATTATCAACTAATGCTAGCACTGGCTATCAGGCACGTCCATAATTCAATGTGATTTTAATTTGACTGCTTATTTTGGCTAATATAATAAAGGTGTGCTAATACATCTGTGCTGCATCCATGCAACGTCATGAAATGTGTAAGACAACCAAACACTAAACAAAATTAAAAGGAATCCAACTGCCATTTAGATAGTTACCTAAAGTGTAATAGAGTGGCATTTATGTAATGCTGTTTCAGTCTTACTCACCTCTCAAGCTAAATTTAACCATGCATTCATACAGCACTATACACTTCTCATATCCATGACCAATTTAGAATCACCAGTTAGCCAAACATGCTAATGTTTGGACTGTGGGAGGAAGCCAGAGCGCTCAGATGAAACACATGCAGGCATAATGGTTAGCCCACATTTACCTCAGTTACCTAGCAGACCTTCTCTGCATGTATAGGCCCAAGAGATCACTCCGATCCTCTAACCAACTGCCCTTAGTGCAACAAAGACCCCGATGAAAGACTACAGGGCACCGAGCTTTTGCAATTGCCGCACGCAAAGTCTGGAATAATCTTCCTGTCGATGTTCGCATGTCAGATTCCATTCAATCGTTTAACTCATGCTTAAAAACTCACCTGTTCCATCTAGTTTTTGAAGCAAATCAGTTTGGACTTCCATCTGGTCTGCATTTGTGCAATGTAACTGTAAATATCACTGTAACTGTAACTATAATTGTTTTTAATTGTTTTTAACTGTTTTTGTTGCCTTTCGTTGTAATCTGCTTTGCTGCCTTGTGTGAAGCACTTTGATGGACACTGTCCTTTTTAAATGTGCTTTAGAAGTAAAATATTGATTGATTGACAGTCTCACAGAAACAAGGTTCCAAATTAGAGCCCAGGCTGTGGGGTTTGCATGTTCTCTCTGCACATGTGTGGATTTATTCAGGGTACTTTGGCATGCATGTTAGGTTAATTGGTGTTTCTTAATTGACACTGTACTCTGTGTCAGACTCAAAGCGTGCTACATAATGCTACAGTCACACTACGTAAAACAGTGCTGCATCCAAAACTGCAAGAAGATAGAGTCGGTCTGCCATCAGTCTGGGTCACGTTGGCAATAACATATGATTAGTTTGTCATATTAGTGAAACTAATTGCGATAAATCAGGGAAAATCACAAACCTCTTGCCATCTGCATCAGAGGTATAGAGCTAAACTTGTCTGCCAGCGGTAGAGTGGCCACTTGGAAAGACTAGGATATTTTTCATTGGGTCCTTCTGGCCGGACACAGCAAAATCCACACATAAGGCATGACTCTCTGAGCCACAGACTCAGCCAGGCTTACAAAAAAGGGAAAACTTACAATTTACACATGTATAAACATACAAAAACACACAGCTTGGTCATTTTGTAATGACCAACGTTTTACAAAGGGCAGTGCAAATTTGTGGCTTAAAAATCACAGTGTAAGCACAGGTTTTACACACGTTTCTCTCTTAAAACATTTTGGCAGTTCAGATAAATGAGAGGAGGCTGACGGAGAATCGATATGTTTACGATATATGAGGATGAACTCTTTCTGACAGACATTGCTGGGGACCTGAGGACTGAAACACAAGTAGAGTCCGGGATTAATCCAGAGAAAACTATTGCTCCATAGAAACCGGAAATCCGTGTGTAACAACTGATATGCACCATGTGCAGAAGGACAAAAAAACATTATTTCCCATCTGATCCCGAGCTGTCTGTGTGAAGATACTGTTACTAAGCCAGGTGTGTAAATGTGCACATCCTTCTGGGTGTTTCTGCAGGCTGTGTGAAACTGTAGGTCCTTATTAAAGTCAGTGTTATGTACAGGCATGTGGTATTATATACCAGTAGATTATATGACATTATGTGATGAAGGGAAGTTAAAGAAAGAAACCTGAGAGTTGGTCTGGTTGCGCACTGCTGAGATGCAGACATGCAGAGAGTTGTTTTCATTGTGTACTGATCATGGTGTAGAAATGCAGCTAAAAGCCTGGAAACATAATAAAGTATTTTGATTCTGATTGTGCAATACAAAGATGTATGTTTGTATGCATCTTGCATTAGAATTGTACTTCCTCCTCCTCCAGCTTCAGTAATTATTGCCGAGCAGGAATATGTGGGGCTCGGTTGTAAACACTCAGAGTGAGGACTGAGTAAAGAGTGCCAGGACAGTGCCAAAGTTTTGGCGCTGCACTCAGAGGTTTGAGCCATCCACTCCACACTCCTTCTGATAACATCTCCCCCTCTAATTCCAAGTAAATGAGCACTCCTCTCAGCAAGGTGCAAAGTAAGACATGTGCAGCTTGCAGTAAATTGCCTGCCACAAGTCTTAATAACTCACATTTGTGTGATTTATTATGTTGTGTCCTCACTCGGAGAAATAAATGGTGGAGCAAAAGAACTTCACTGATTACGTGCTGGCAATCTGCATTTACAGATTGAACGGTGAGTATTTGCAAACATTCTGCAATCTGTCTGAGAGCGACTGCAGTCAGCACGGTAGTCGCAAGGATTTTGTCGTCCTATTTTTGCTGTAGTGTGAGCCATGCTTAAATAAAAGTGCACAATAAATTGATTATGAGAGAACCATTTTACAGTTTCTGATTCAGCAACCGCATATTTCTGCAAATACTTTTACAGGTGGTCTTGTTTATCATAGGACATCGTACAGCTAGGAGCTATTTTCAGAGTGACTATAGGCATACAGCGACTGGAATGTGTGAGAGAAAAGGCAGCAGAAAGTTGCCATTAAAATTGTAATAAAGCACTTGCTTAATTAGGTAAATGTATTGCTTGTGTGTTTATTTTTTCCACCTCTAATGACTCATGTGCATGGGCTTCTTTCCTTCGGTGTGTGCAAGCACGCCTGATTACACACTGCAGAATGACATGTATGTAAGTATGTTTGCGTGTTTACTTTGAAAGCTCCTGCAGCTTGGTCACCTGCTGCCTTTAAACATATTCCAAGTGGCAAATTAGTGCCGAAACATATTTAATCCTGCCAAGCCAAAAAAGAAAAAGAAAATCTGTTGATAGTTGTTAGTTGTAGTGGGAAGCTGCACAGCGTATCATTACAACTAAGAGGCCAAGCAGCTAATTCTAGGGCTCCTTCATGAAGCCGTACTCCTCCTGATTACGCCCCCACTCCTCACTGATGTCTCTCAAACACAAACACTGATGAGGTCTCCCTACAGGCCTTTTATCTATCTCACCACTCGATACAATATAGCTTTGAAAAAGATATGGGGAAACTTGTGTGTGCTTTGCCTTGTTTTCAGGCTTTGTTCAGATACAAGCGCGTGCAGTCATTCTGCGCCACGTGGTGCAGCGTTAAGCACAGCCGGTCTGCAGCACATAGGAATTGCACGCTACTGCTTAATGTTAAGCTCTCGATGTGTGCACGTGTTTCTGTTCCAGTGGCAGTCGGCTATGAGTATGAAGTGTGTCCCGGTGTTATCCACTGGGAAAGAAGGACCGCTCTGATGCAGGGATTTGAACTGGTCCCCTCTGACCTTGGAGGATGGTCTCTGGACAAACACCATGCCCTTAACATTCGCAGCGGTGAGTTTATCCGCTTGTTTTTGGTGCTTGGAGGCTGGCTGCGTTTTTAAAGCCACAAAATGAATTGGAGAAACTTGAATTCAATTCCAATTAGTTTTTTCTTTTATGAAAGAAAAAACTGATGTTTTTTGCTTTCTTTCTTTGACATTGAAATAAATAAGAACCACCGTGTGACTTCTTTTAAGTTATGTGTTGATAGTCTGGACAGACTACATGAAATGATACAGAGCTTAGAAGTCCAAGATGTCCTTGAAGTAAGGACATCAAAACACTGTAGTGTGGGTGACTCAGCTACAATGTGCCGTTATTGCCATTAAAGCTGCTCAGAAAGTGGTTTGAGATGTATCAAATTTGAATTTTCTCACACAAAAAATCTTAATTTGTTACTTGTTAAGAGTTAGGCACACAGAAGATGGTCCAGATTTAAATGAGTCCAAAAAGTCAGACTGACAAAATTTTGGTCGGTGCAACAGAGTGAAAAACATCGCCCTGTCCCAAAACTCTTTTACTCCCTTAAATCTGGCGTGATGAGTTCAAAGGAAAACAAAAAAGACAGACCCCAAGTCTGACACGTGAAAGAACTGAAACTATTCCTACTTGTCATTGCATTCATAAATGATTTCAGCAACATTAGCATGCACCCACTGATGGGAAGTACACTTAAAGGGCCTTTCATGTCACCTTTGCATTCCTCTCTCCCCAGGAATCCTTCACAAAGGGAATGGAGAAAACGTCTTCCTGTCCCAGCAGCCCCCTGTTATCAGCACCGTGATGGGGAACGGCTTCTATCGGAGCGTCCCGTGCGGCCCGAGCTGCAGCGGCGCGGCTCGGGACATGATGCTGTTTGCCCCCGTGGCGCTGGCTAGCGGCCCCGACGGCTCTCTCTACGTGGGGGACTTTAACTTCATTCGCAGGGTCCACCCAGACGGATACACCAGAACCATACTGGAACTCAAGTGAGAGCAATGATCTTGTTGGGTGTGCTCGTGATAAGACCGCTTTTGGTAGGGATCTCTCGCAGTAGGAAGCAGTGGGATTTGGCGCATCGGATTCACTCGAGCACAATGTGAAATAAAAAATTAGCTCAGCTGATACGGGTTAGCATGGCATTAGCTGCGGATGGGATCTGCAGCTGCAATCTATTTGATCTCGGTGGAATTCTTTCTGAAGTTCGTCTTCATGCAGAAGGAGGAGCGTGTGAGGTTTAGAGATCACAGACTCTAATCTACCTCTTTAGGATGCGAGAGAAGCTGAAAGTCTCTGCTGAGAGACAAAGATACGTTTTTTTCCGTCTTCTTTTTTTTCCCTCTGGATTATGACGATGATATCTCCTACTGTGCTGCAGGCATTACATTCTCTCATTTCTGTATTTTTTCAAGCGTTGACTCTCAATGGGATTGCACAGTCATTTGTCCTGTAGAGTGTTCTCCTTATGTATCTTTACTCTTATTCACTGTTTTTATTCTATGGCTGACTAATATTTCTGGTTCAGGCAGAGGTTTCCTCTGGGAGGAAACACCCCCAACCCGCCAAAAACGGCTTCTTGTTTAGGTTAATATTAAATGTGAAACAATACAACTGTCTAAAGCAACCCCAATTTCACTTTATGGGGAGAAAATTTAGCAGCCTATGAAATTCTGAGAGCCTCTCGTTAGCCTCATAAATAATTGTTTTTACTTTCTCTTCTCTCCCCTTTTGAAATGCTCCTTTATGGCTTGTTATCAGGAACCGGGATACCAGACACAGGTGAGAAGTGGTGATTTACACCTCCTTTATATACCTGCACAAATGTGTGTCGAGGGAATAGACAGTTGCAAAACGCCCCGCAGAGCTTTAACTTTGTTTGTTTGCCTCCTTTTAAATTGCATTGACCCAGCTTCACCTGGAACACGCATGCGGGTTCTGCACACGCTACGAACGCAGTTAGATCTATGAATGTCTCATTTAAATTTCACTTGGTGATATTAAAATTTGTATGCTGGACCGCAGCCAAAATGTCAAGGATTTCATTTTTTTTAGAGGATTACTGAAAGTCTGTTTGGTGGATGCCTCGGTTCATTCATTTCCCGAGCCAGACCAAAAGGCCCGAGGCCGGGAGTGGCCTCAACGTCGCCCCGGTCTCAAGCCTCTGTGATGCTGTGAGCTGTTTGACAGAAGATTAGACAGATGTTATAGGGTTTCTGTGTGTGCACGTGTGTTGTGATGTTTGCATCTGTGCGTGCACCACTATCGTGGGTTGTATCGAGCCGATTGTGTGCGTATGCGTGTTTGTGCTTGTGGGTATTTGTGGAAGAGCAAGAGAGGGTTCATCCAATTTCAAAAACCCTGACTATTTTTCACGATACTGTGCCAAAATCTGAAACCGTGCAGAACTGATAATATGATTGTGATGTACTTTGTGGGTGGGTAGGAACAAATGTCAAAAATATATATAATATATAAATATGCAAACCGTTGGTAATTTTCTACTGTAAAGCCATGTAGCCAGTGCTTCTCATCTGGAGCCGCTTTACCTCAGTGGGGTACTTCTGCGTTTGGCATGTGGAGAGATTGTTGAGTAGCTCCAGAAATTTAAATAAAAAGAAACAGGAGAAGCAGACAAGCTGGCACAAGTGAGGTAGAGAAGGAAAGGAGGCAGTGGAGGTGTGTTGCCTTGAGATCGGCCAATCTGCTGGGATTGTAGCTGAACTCAACTTTGTGACCCACCTGAATTTACAGTATGCTCTGTTAAGCTGAAATAGATGCCAAAAAATGAATAAATAGCTGTCTTTGTTAGGCATTTAGCCATAAGTAGCTGAATTTCAGACTGCTTAAAAATAATAGCTGAAGAAGAAAGCTTAATGTGTAATGGATAAACGGTCTTAGATGATTAAAGTACTTGGGCTATTGTTATAGCATAAATGCAGATTTTTAAAAAAAATCAGCTAAAACTTTGCTTGAAAGAATCCACTAATATATATTATTAACAGAAAATTTGATCCCAGCCTGAAATAAATTCAAATGAACGCATTTACAAGATCATGGGTTGTGTTAGTGAAGGAGTATTTGAGTAAATCTGGCTAGCGTGTCAGATAAAACGCAATAACGAGATTTGGAGCCTATACTGCACGAGCTGGATTCTTCTGAAGGCACTTCGGGTGGTGTTTCCTTACCCTGGAGGCTTCTCTTTTAGCTTCTGCTCCCTTCTTTTCCTCCACAGCAGCTTTTTACTGTTAGCAGCATGTTAGAGTTTCTCCTTTATTCTGTGCTATTGTTCTCCCAAGTCAAATACATTAATTATTCATCCATATTCAGCTTTCAAAGCTTTTCACTATGCATTCTTCCCAGCAAAGTGCCGATCAGCCAAAAGGGCTTCAAAACAAGGTGCTCTCTGAGGGGAAGACGGTATGGGAAGTGCTCAACATGAAACCACCGTCTATTCTTTCCCCCCCTTTAAGAGTCGGAGCGAGGAGTTAAGCAAATAGGGGAGGAAGTCCTCGACAGTATTATCTGAGAGCCCAGACGGTCGATTTAGGAACAGCTAGATCACTGTGTCTATCAACTCTGATCACTGTTTTGTTATTGCGTGCGGTGGGAATGAGCAAGGCTGGAGTGGGATTGTTTGTGCTCCGGTTGTTATTGTTGTTTATTTTCCTTCCACTGGAGGAAAGCATTTGGAGCTATGAGCATCTAATTGAGGAAAAGATAGGTGAAGCGATTTGTAATCAGTTATATACAGCACGCGATGCTCACGCTAGCTTCAAGAGGCCCGGCAAATACGATGCACCGTACGCCGAGCAGTGGCACATTTTGAAACTCGGTGAATATAACTCTCTTAGGGTCGAGTTTAAATTATGTATGTGCAGTTCAGCGCTGAGCTCTGTAAACAGTTATGCACTTAATGGACTAGATGACTGACAGCAAGCCTGCCGTTGTTGCTGTTTTTGTTTTTTTCTCTCTTCTGGGCATTGAGAAGGTTCAGTAAGGAAGTATTCTTCTTTAAAAGAAAAGGATATTTAGGGTACAAAGGCTGTCCAAAGCAAACTGGAAATCATAAGGACACGCTGGCTACAAAAAAAAAGAAGAAATGAAAAGGGTTGCGAGTGTGATAACAGAAATATTTGTTTTGACATTGTATTTTTCCTCGCAGGACATTTTTTTATTGAATAGCTGCCGAAGAAAGGAGGAAAAAAGAAACCTTTAACAGGGTGTCTTCAAGTTTAATTGGCAGGAAGCCTTTGACCAGACCCAGCTGACATTGGATTTCACGCTACAAAAGTAATTGCCTGGAACTCAGTTAGTTACAGTGTTCAAAGTGCAAAATTTAAATTCCCTCTCACTTTTTTGATCACTGTGTTCAAGTCTTAATAATAATGCAACACAATACAACACAATAGCATGACAGTATCAAAGGTTTTATGTAATTAATGAACTGTGGACTATATGTGGAGAAACAAGTCACATCTTGCCTGCACAGCTGCTTGCCCACACTGTTGGAATTCATCCGACACAAAGGACAGTATGCAGCTTGCAGGAAGCGTAAGGGCGAATAAAGTCAGTTGTGCAAATGTTTGGCTCAGGCTTTGAGGAGTAAAGGACAATTTCTTATAAGCAGTAGGACATGCACATGACGCCGCACGGAGGTATTTCTTCCTGTGCAACATGCTGTCTATTTGAGACTCTCAGTGAATCAGTTCCAAGGCTTTTGTCCACTTTTCATCAAGCAACAATAACAACAACAATAACAACGGGCAGTTGTTTGTCCCCATGACTCATTCAGCTGAGGTCAGATTTACCTGGGTTTAATTTTGGACCTTTGTTGCACTCCTTGTTATTGTTCCCTCTTATTTTCTGTTGGGTCAGAGCTTTTTTTTGATGCCGTACTGCGGTCCATTGAAAGGCCATGAAGTTTACAGAAAAGATGATCCTGTATATACTAGAGTAGCTTTAAGTTGATTAGGCTTCTGGGATATTGATCTGGTCAGTTTAGTAGCAGAGGGGGTTGTTAATCAGTTTCAGCTGCTGTGGTTGATGAAATTAACAACAGGTGCACTAGAGGAGCAACAAGGAGACAACCCCCAAAACAGGAATGGTTTTATACATGTTTCCCATGTCAGTACTCATCTGACGGGTTTTTCTCTAGTTTTGCATTTGAATAGTGTCTGTGTCACCACTGGTAGCATGAGGTGATACCTGGACACTACAGATGTTGCGCAGGTAGTCCAACTCCAGCAGGATGGCACAAAGGTTTGCTGTGTCTCCCTTCAGGGCCGTAGAAGGTCTTTTACCCACTGGTTTTCCCAAGTAGGAACAGGATGAGCACCCCCAGAGCTACAAACTCACCTCCAGTGAGCGAGTCTGGCTAAACAATCAGAAAAAGACTTCATGAGGGTGAAATGAGGGACCAACGCCCTCTAGTGGGTCCTGTGCTTACTGGTTGGCACTGTGGAGCTCGATTGAAATTTGCCATAGAATACCAGAATTGGCAGGTCCACCACTGGTGCTCTGTGCTGTCCCCAGGTTCACCCTGAGTGTGTGTGACAGACATGAAAGGGTCTGGAGAAGCAGTGGAGACATTATGCTGCCTATAACATAGTTTAGCATGATGGTGGGGGGGTCAGTGATGGTCTGGGGAGGCATATCCATGCAGAGACACACAGACTTCTGCAGGCTAGTCAGTGATGCCATTAGCTATCAGGAAGAACTCCTTTGACTTATTGTCAGATTCTACACTGGTTCAGTGGGTCCTGGCTTCTTCCTGGTGCACAATGATGGCTGGTCTCATGTGGTGAGAGTATGCAGGCCGTTCCTGGAGGATGAAGGAATTGACTACCCCCATGCTCGCGTGACCTAAATCTAATAGAACACCTCTGTTTCAGTCCATCTGAAGCAGCCAGGAGCTTGGTGATGCCCTGGTCCAGATCTTGGAGGAGATCCCCCCTGACACGATCCATCGTCTCATTAAGAGCATGTCTCTGTGTTGTCAGGCTCGAATTACAAGCACCTGGCACCCATACAAACTACTGAGTACCATTTTGAGTTGCTGCAATGAAAGTTCATCAAAATGAACTATTTATTAAATAGCACAACAACAGTCACCTCGAAGCCTCACCACATCATTTTTTCACTTCGCTTTTTGGGCTGTCTTTGAATTGAGCCCTCTGTAGATTGATGATTTTCATTCCCATCGAACAATGTGACATCCATCCATTCCTACCACATTACCCAGTTCATATCAGTTTTTCCCCCATTGAACTCTGATGTGTTTTCAAAATGTTCCTTTAATTGTTTTAAGCAGTCTGTTTGACATCAGGTGAAATCAAAAGCAAAGATACATACAGGCATAAAATTACAGCTGACGAGTCATTTTCACATTATTGTTTTTGTAACCAAAGTGTCTCAACTCAAAAACATCATACAATGACGCAGCTGTTGGAAAGATTTCCACATGCAAGGATTATGCTGTTCTCCTCCTTATGCAGCCTGCGCATACATTTATACATAAGGCTTCTTATTGCTCCCTGACATGTGGATACAATTCTGCTGACAAATATATATATGTGACACTATAAAATGATAGCAAAAACATCCTTGTGGCTTTATTGTAGGCAGTTGTAGGTTTGCTGTTTTTATACTTAGTATTATACAGGCGTGCCATTGAAAACAGGAAAAACAGGCACTGACATCGGCTCTTCTTTACTTCCTTATCAATGAAAGCCAGTTTAAGTTAGCGTAACTGGTGTGGCCCAGCGGCCCAGAGCATGTCACCTCAGTGAAGGAAGAATTAATACATTTCATACTGGAGTTGTTGCTAAAGGGTTTTTTAAAATGGCCTGTGCAAAGTTATTGTAAATTATTGTTAAGTCATTAAAATAAGTACATTTTTTATTTGCTGTCATAAATTTTTATTACAAGTGTCTGTCCATCCGCTCATTGGATGGCTCAGTGGTTGTCTTTTAGGCCAGCACACCCTCTTTACTGAACCCAAATCCCAAAAATACAGACTAATTAAAATCCCTGAATGTTAATAGTGGGACTACCTAATAGTGTGACTACTACTTATTTATTATAAATTCATTATATTTTCATTATTCAGTTATTTTTATTAGTAATGTTAACATTGTTTGATATCCTGGGGGAAAAAAGCAATTTTATTGCCAAATAACTGATTTAATTTAGCTGGAATATTGTTTGACATATGGAAAGAAATTATTTCAACAGTTAGAAATTTTACATTCAAATTTTAATTACATCCTGTTATTGATCACGAGCAGCAGCATAACCAACCATGCCAAACAAGAAGCATTTAATTGTTCCAGATCACCGAAGCAAGGGAAAAAAGTCAGAAGCAGCAACAACAACAAAAAAAGAACCCCAGAAGGATTTAAGCTTAACTTTCAAAGCAAATAAGCTAAATTGCTTTAAAGTTGGCGTGAGCCCTGTGCCTGGTGGTTCTTTGCCAGCTTTTTTCTTTTTTCTTTCACTGCGGGTTGCAGAGAAGTTAGTTTTATCCATAGTGCGCCTGAGGCCATCGAGTCCAAGCGATTGCTGTACTTGGACTGCATGTAGAGGAGCTGGCCGAATCTCTGCTCAACGAGATATGTTGTTTGGACAGCAAGAAGAAACAGGCCAGTCGTCTTCCAAAGAACACAGGGCATGCTGACCTTACAGTTCCTTTTATTCACACATTCAAAGGATTTTAGCAAGAACTTTCAGACTGAGCAGCAGTGCAAGCTTGCCGGGCTCAACTGGAACTACGGCAGGCTGCTGACCGAGCTTGTCAGGGGTCTTAGTTTTGGTTTTAGACCAGTGCTATCAGTTTTGTTTTGGGTTTTTTTTGTATTTGTAAATCAGGATCCTGCATCACAGGATGGTGGGAGGTGAAAACCCACACAGTCACAGGAAGAAGCCAAAAGCAAGCCACGAGTGCGAGCCACTTCACCGCCGTGCTGCCCCATCGTGGGTTTCTTCATTCTTATAAGCAGTTCAACCGGATTTTATATGAGGAAAGTACTTTGGTGCTGTTATTGCACTGAACACAGACGTGCGAGTTGTCTGAGAGGATAAGGCCGATGCCCCTGTGACCACAGCTGCTAGTGTTATTAGGAGTTGATTCGTGGGGCTGTAGGCAACCTCCCTGTGTGAGGCTGCAAGAGGAATGCCCAAATTGACCAGAAGAAAAGTTTCACTGATTTAAAAAAAAAAAAGAAAGAAAAAGGGGAAACTTCAAAACAGAGACAAATTCCAAGAGCTTTCTAAATGATTGTAAGCTCTATTGAAGAAGGCAAAGGGAGGTCCAGCTTTTGGAAGTCAAACATAAAAAAGCCAAACTGGTGTTTAGTTAACTCTGTGAGGTCGACTTTACTCTAGCCCTATTTTTTATTTTGGGAGGATGGGGGATGTTCGTTTGCTCTTCTGAGTTTCCTATTCTTCTCTTTTTAAAAAAAAAAAAAAAATAGGCATAGCATTAGAGCATAGCATTAGAGCTAGGGTCGATTAGACCTCAGATAACAGCAAAAAGGGATTCTTGTCCCTCATAAACACGAAGCAATAATTGTAAGTATAATCAAAGGTTTATTAACCAAATTCCAAGAGCTTTCTAAATGATTGTAACGTTAAATGTAACATTTTACATTACACATTTGTTACAAAATTACAAGTAATTAAGTCCATAATGGAATTATACGAATGTATTTACATGAAATTAAATGGTACTGGTTACATGGTTACATACATGTAATCAGATTACTTAAAATCAACATTTTGAGCATGATTTTTTTTTTTTTTTTTTTTTTTTGAGTGCAGGGTTGTAAAATTAAAAAGTGCTGGGACTCGCTGTAATGCTGCGAGAACGTCCTTTGAACACATCAAACTAATTACGAGCTTTTTGATACGGCGCACGAGTTCAGTGTTCAGAAGAAAAAAACGCCGCCGGAAAACACAACCCCCTTCTCACACATTTAAGATGTACTCGCACAAGGTATGACTGCTGTAGCATGATTGTTGTGTGTGTGTCCCCAAAAACCCCTGCTGATTGACTCTCGCATTACTCTTTCCCTCTCTCGCTCTTTCTTTTCGATCACACGTGCTTTCAAATCGTGCTCCTTCAACTGACATTTTAGTCATTCTGTGACTCAATTAGGGAAGGGGTGACACGTTGTCCTCGCACTAGCTTGTTAATTACTTAAGAAAATGTTCACAAAGACATCTGTTGTTGAGAAAGCGTTAGAAATCCATGCGCAGCGTGCGCAAGTCCAAATGAGCTGCACCCAGGTCCAATTCTTCAAGCGAGCCGGGAAAGAGTTTGCTTAATCGCTAATCAGACAAACTGGACTTGGGGGCAAAGGAGCCTGATGCGACGCCTCCTGTAGCTGTGTTTTAGAATCAGCCTGCTTTGCTGGCATTTTAGGCATTTTAGAGCGAGACGCGCTGCCTGGTGTCAGAGAGCTGCGTTTCAGTCGGAGGTCGCGGCTCCTCCGACAGGATGAGAGCCCAAAACACACGTTTAAAAGCACCCAAGAAACACGGGGCCATTTGAAGTGGTCAGCTGTGTAATCTTAATCCAACTGAATATTTATGGAAAGAACTGAGACGCACTGTTGGGATAAAAGCAGCCATAAACCTGAAGGAAGTGCAGTCGTTTTTAGTGAAGTTTTAGAAAATTCAGAGAAGGGCATTTGTTCTACAAACAATAAAAATCATGTCGGGTAAAAGGAAAATATCAGTTTTATTTTTAAGCAAACAAGGTCTCTGATTAGGATGTAAGAGTCATGTAAGTTCAGTTTTGCATCATCAGTGTTTTTACGCCTTGTTATTGTTTCTGTGGACAGATCCGCACTAAAAGGAGGAATTACTTATCTCGATGCAGTGTTACGTCTCCGCGAATTTAGTCTGCAGTCTGTTCATTACAAGGATAATGTGTAGCTCATTACAAAAGAGAGTTATCTCTGGATACAGTGGTGCCACTTTCCTTTTAAACGGGATTTCTGTCCTTATAAAAAAGGGTTTACAGTAGCTCAGGAGGACTTTGTACTGTTTTTCTCAACAGTCTAACTAAATCCACTGGTTGTTTGTTCTTATGCTCTGAAAGGACCCATGTAAATGCTTTTGAAACAAGAGTAAGGAGTGGTTCCATCTGTTCAGCTTTCACTTCATTTTACCGTAGGTAAGCTGTGGCATCTTTACTGCTAGCTTACAGCAGGAAAAAACATCATGATTTGGGTTAAAATCCACTTTCTACAATGATAAATGCATATGTGAAAGCTCCACTCTGGCCCCAAATGTAAAGAAAAAAAAACATGCTGTGCAACATGTTGACATTTTGAATTCATAAGCATATTAAGAATGTCCCTAACATACACAATGCTAAAAATAAGATTATCACTCAGGACTATTCTTCAGCTGCAGTGGCTGTGGTCATCTGTACTATGTAAATTAGAAGGTATTAATCTTGTTGCTTCGGCAGTGTCGCAAATTTACTCCAGGAGTCTCACAGTAATGCTATTCACTGGGATGACCTAATTGCCTCTAAATACCTATATTTCAAGTGACGGTGTTGTCTAGGCAGGAGTATGGAGGTGTAATATAATTTTGCAAAACTAGGCTAGTGTCTCAGTCAATGTCACTTTGAACTGCAGTGTAATAAATACAACACCAGACAAGCAAGAAACAAAAGAAAGTAGCATGTACAGTTTCACTGTACAACCTGTTTCAACTAACTTTGTCCACCTTGTCTCACTAGCACCAGCCCTGCCCACAAGTACTATCTGGCCATGGACCCGAGGGGGGAAGTTCTGTATGTGTCTGACACCAGCAGTCGCAGAGTTTACAGGGTGAGGAACCTCGGGCAGCCAAAAGATCCATCTCGCAATCTGGAGGTAGTTGCTGGGACGGGGGAGCAGTGTCTACCTTTTGACCAGAGCCACTGTGGAGAGGGCAGGAAGGCCACGGAAGCTGCACTCAATAACCCTCGAGGTAGGACAGCCTTCAGCCCTCCAGGTGAATATTTACAGATCTGTTGGTCGGTACACACGGATCAGTTTGGCAATATGTGGTGCATTTAGCTGGAGTCGTTGCCTTTGGCTAGAAAAACAGCCGTAAATATCAGGATTTTGATATTGGCGCGGCTTGTTACGCACCCACATTTTATGCGGACTGATTGTGCTTCAGCACATCTCACCGTTCAGTTTCATTCCAGTGCCTTAACTATCAGGATTGAGATCATTATAGGACACAAAGCTTCTATGACAATCTCAAAACGCCACACTGATAACATTGGAACAGTGATACTCTGTGTGCTTTAAACATCTTTGGTTCAATATCCATGTGAGCGAGTGATAGCATCTTTTTAAAATCATAATATTGATAAAAAGGCCTTAGATACTTTATCATGCTTTCATTACTATACTGATAAATCCATTTCAGTCGGATGCTTTTTCACAATATATTGAGTTATTGATTATTTAGATATTATATATTAAGTATGAGTGATGCTGCAGAGCTAAAAAAAAACTATAAAAGCATGTATGCTTAAGAAGAGAGCGTGGTGAGCTCTTGTTATGGAAAGTAAGTGACTCTCAAATCATTGTACCAGCAGGAAGCTGCAGCCACAGTGAAGTGCATGCAAACGGGGCTGATTAACTCACTGAAAACAGCCACAGAACGTTGAAAATTCAGTGTAACAACGATCCCAATGTTGTGCACCGCTGCCTCGGAAAAAGGTCATAAAGACCCGGTTCATGCCATGTTATTATGGTTTCTTTCTGCCTTTCCTCATCACTGTAGAGCTGGCCGGGACAGTAAAGGCTAATTACAAGCTACGAGCACGGCTGGAGTAAAGACAGTGCGGCTATGGGAAGATAACCTGTGCACACATGTAGCAGTGAGCAAGGAAAGAGAGATAGCCCTTTACAAATCTTTACAAATGAATGCAAGCTGCACAGCCAGTGTTAAACATATTCAGTATTATGGACATGGCCATTTGGTTATTGTTTTCTTTATAAATTATTTTTCCCTGCATTTTGTGTACAGGATACATTTTTGGATTTAATGTGCACAGTGAGCTCATGTTCTGTTTGTCAGACGAAGGATAATTATAGTGCAAAGTGATTAACATGACTCTTTAAATTATCCCACCGACTTCAGAGCACGTTTCAGTCGGGTGTATACTTATTATAATGAAGCGAAAATTAGCCGTGCACCTATTGCAGGAATGACTCATGTTATGTTTTGACCAAAGTGACATTTAAAGCTTTGTTTCTCATATGATTTGTTGAATTAGCACGTGCACCACATGCCCTCAAATATTTAGATAATCCCATGGCATTAAAATTATGTTTAATTGGTTCAAAGCTCCAACTGTTCACTGCCACAAAACACCCCATCACAGTCTCACCAGCAGCCCAGCTACACGGATAGATTGATGGATTCATGCTGGTTGTGCTTTTTCACCACCCTGCCGTCATTATTTTTTATTTTTTTTATGTAAATTGATTTAACCAGGCACCACTATTATATAATGCAGTTGTTATATAGCTCCTGCCATTCATTTGTACGGTGCTAAAACTTGAAAGTTGCCTTTTAAAGTCTTTACCTAATTTACCCTAAAAAATAACAGTAATACTGTTATTTTGCTGGATTAAAAGCAGACTGTCTGCCAGGGTACAGCTAGACCTTTTCCACAGCAGACACTTTGCCATGGCACAGTAGGACCAGCACAGGTGTGACTAATAAACTAATAATCATGGCTGCAGTCCATTGAGGTGCTCTAGTTTCAGGCTCTGGTATTATGTATGCTGACTCACTGTCAGGGCTTACACTTCAATGGAATAAGGCCATTGTTAATGCTGTTCGCTGCACCTGTGCTTTTCTTGCTTTAACAACTCCAAATGTCTCTGTGGTTCAAAACACCCCACAATGTAATGACTGGAAATGGAAAGGGGAAAAAAAAATCTATTCTTCATTCCACGGACTTGTCCACAAAGCCTAATTTAGACGAATTACCAGAAAATATGTCATGAGGATGTGACTTAGAGCATGCTTTCCATCATTTTTTTTGTGCTGACTGCTCATGGTAACACAGTGCACCCTCGAAGCTGCAGTCGGCACACAAACACATGTACTTACTTAGGTTTCAGGTCGGGTTGCGTTCATGGACATTTAGTTTGTGTAAGCACCATTTTTTCACCTTTTCTTTTTAAAAAGAAACCATTAAGTTGATGAATTAAGCATAGCCTAAGTAAACTTAAACGTAAACCTAAATTACTATCACACCTGCAAACAAGTTGAAAAAAGAAATCAGGTGTAGGGATACAAACATGTGTGAGAAGTGTGTAAAAATCTTGAGCCACCCCTCGTTTCTTTATATTTTGCTTGTGATGAGCCACAGATAGCAAACTATAAAGCCTTACAGGGTGACTCAAGACTTTTGCACAGTACTGTGTCTTGCATTAAACTTGTATATGTTTAGTTTGAGTGCAAATGTGTGGCAGTATTATGATAAATCAATCAAACATCGATAAGTTTGAATCATGAATTCATTAGAAAGTAAAAAATAAAAGTTTCCAACCTTGAAACGCCAAGTTTATCATACATGACTTTTTAAGACCTCTACATCATCAGGGGGATTTTTATTTTTCATAAACAACATGTTTACAATCAGACACATGCTGTGCTCATACATGCAAATTTATATTATCAGAAGGTTGAACAAACACCTTTTACAAGGTTAGATTATAAACTATAATAACAGAAAGTTACAAAATTGTAACAAATTTTAGCATTCAATAGATTGTTTATGTGCATTAAATTAAGCAACTTACGAAATGATTAACTTATCTGCGTTTGATTCTCGGCTTTTAGGGAGAATGTTGGCAGTCGTGTCCTTGTATTTCACACAATATGTGTTTCAGATGGTCTCCTTTTGAATATACTTCAGATATTCG
>NC_140527.1:17998397-18048494 GCF_057382185.1 Mchenga conophoros | reverse complement strand
CCTAAGACAAGAATGAGTGTGTATCAGATAACAGCTACTGGGAAAAGCCCCAGCAGTGTGAAGGTTCCTCCAGTGTGCGTGAAGAAAGAGAAAGTGAGTGGGTTTAAAGGAGTGCTGCAGCTGAGTGTGTCTGGCAGAAAGCTCCAGTGTGTATGTAAGAGAGACAAGAAAAGAGGAAAACACGGGAAGGAGAGCAGAAATGATATCGAAGCAGCAGCAGCAGCATAAGGCACCGGTGTAGTAGACAGCTGTGAGCAGGCTCGCTTAATATACACAGGAGGGAGGGGGGGGGGGAGCAGGTCAGGACACACACTCACTTTCTCTCTCTCTCTCTCTCTATCACACACACACACACACACACACACACACACACACACACACACACACACAGAGTTAATGATGGTAAGAGAAGGAGGACAGAAGGGGTGTATTTTTAGAGCTAATTTCTCTCTTCATGTGTCTCCAACTCCTCCTTGCTTACAGAAAGTAGCACGTTTAGCGGTGGCAGGGGTGCTGTGTGTGTTTGGGTGTATAAAAAAACAAAAAACAAAAAAACAACCTCACAGAAAGAAAGTTTATAATCGCTTTAACTCCACGCAGCAATTTGTGACCGAAAAATCGAATTGTGACACGAGTCCTTTCAGAATGACTCACAAAATGATTAAACGTTCCTCGTATGGATGCTAGGCGGACAAATATAAAGAACATCTTTAAATAAACCATTAAACTGGAACAACCAGCCACCCACTCACACTCCACACCACATGTAGTGCTGTATAGTTTGCACAGTAAATCAACTGATGGAATCAGATTACCTTCAGACTCTGGAAAGACTGATTAAATAAAGGCTCAAGCCAAAATGTTTCCAGCGTAAAGTTGAACCACTTTAATATAAACTGAGCCTCGGGCCTCTCCAGTTGTTGCTAAGAACATATTTAACAGGATGTGTCAGAATGTGAATATGACTCACTCAAGCTACAGCGAGCTTTACATGCCCACATACAGCAGAGGAAGAATAATAACTGCTCCAATTGTACCAGCAGTGGGCGATTGGTCACAGTTAAAGACACAAATACATTTACAGCGTAACCTTTCTAAATATTAAACACTAAACAAATCAGATTTACATGTTCCCAACAAGGACCAAACAAAGAAATACTGGCCGTGCTGACTCCAGCCACCAAATGCAGTCGTTTACTTTCACCAAAGAGATCATGCAGAGTTGTAGCCACAGGTGTTGAAAACACACCTAAGATGCTCCAGTTCATCAGTGCTGTGACTGTGTCGTTAACCGTGAATGTTTTCAGAGTGTACTTTAAGGTGAAAGTGAGGTTATTATGCAAAGTTTAACTGGGACAACCCACTTGAGATTAAATCGCTTTGTATGTGACCTATAAACTGAAATGAATCTGATGCAGATACTGAGGCTATAGCATATACAGTCACGGTTCCTCATTCAATTCTAAAGGTTTTACATATCAGGAAATAATGAAGACATCATTAGAAAAAATTAAGCCTGAATGCAGCAGTAGTGTGTAGTAAGGGTGTGCTTAGTTTGACATGGTGTACAATGTGTTATTGCCTAATTTAAAGGCCCTCTAAGGAGGGTGGTGACTTGACTGGACTGTGAGTCTCAGTTTATTAGGTTTATGTGGCAGGGTGTGGCTTGCGATGCCACTGCAGGTGAGATGGATGCGCCTGAGTGGCATCTACAATCACGCCTCGCCAGCTTATACCGGATCCTGTATTGGTTGTTGCTGTGCAGGTGTAAATAAAGCTGAAAAGCTTGAAATGTCACCGGGTCTGCTGTGGTTCGTTACAGTTTGAGAACAGCACCTTCTACATGTAAATGGTAAACAGACGGCTTCAACATGGGCTTAGTATCTCGCCCAAGGATATTTGGCATGCAGACTGAGCAGACTGGGATCGAACCACCAGCCACTGTTAGTAGTAGAGATGGCACGATACCACTTTTTTATGTCCGATACCGATACCGATATCATAAATTTGGATATCTGCCGATACCGATATGAATCCGATATAGTGTTTTTTAATCAACAAAACTGTTTTTTAAATATCTTGCTGCATTTTGTATAAGTTCATACTCAAGTTTAAAACAACAACTACACTAAAGCTATTCTGTTATACCTGTATGCAAAAAAAAATATTTCATAGTTCAGCAATACTGATCAATCTAATAAACTTAAACCTACACCATCCTCCCTATTCTGGTATTTTAAAGAGTATTTAGCATAAATATTAAGCAACCTAACTAATAGGGTTCCAACTCCCAGCAACAACAAAAATAAATAAATAAAAAATAGGGAACCACCCCTCACGCTCCACCTCATGATGCTTAATCCACGTAATCAACCTTAATTTGATGCAGTGTGAAAAAAAATGCACAGAAATCAATTATTTTTCAAGAAATATTAAATAGATTCAACATCTTTCTTCAACAAAATTGCAGACTGCACAGATGGTACCTTCCCAAAGGAAAAGTACTATAGCTTACTAGGGTATATATATTAGACCTTAATAGTTACTATATACAGTAATTGACTTCTATTCATTTTACATCAAATTAAAAGTTTGGGTGTCAGATAATTATTTATTAAAAGCTAGACATTTTAAATGAGAATAAGAAAGAAAAGTATGTCTTTGTGCCCCTTTTCCCTGTTAATGCCCTATCGGCCCCCCTGGCTAAACTTTGCTAGATCCGCCCCTGCACAGTTACCAGCGTCAGCTACGTAGAAAAAGATCCTCGAGTAGAAACTAATATTAAATAAATTCTAACAATAGCTGATCAAGCTTAAACATGCTGCTGTTGTTCAGCCGCTGGTTTCCTCTTTCTGGTGCAAAGTGGGCCAAAAGCAAACTAGAGACACGGACTTGCAACAGAAAAGCCGATCAGCTGATCGTTAAGCAGTTTCATGATTGAAGTAGCAGCAGGAGAGGCAGTCGCTTGTTAAGCTTAACGCAGGAATGCTTTACAAACATTCAGAGATGGACTTACACACTTGCTTTACTTCTCTCGGGATAACTTTGTCGGAGATGAAATGCGGGTTGCTAGCGAAGCTCCAAATGCTATCCAGACCACTGACAGGTCCTGCATGCCACAGCCGCTCTATCACGTGATGCATACTGCTCCGACGTGCTAACGTTCTGAGGTGAGTTACGGCGTGTTGCAAGTTTTGTGAGGTGCTTTCGTGATATTTAATGGATCGGATTACATTTTTTATTTTTCTCCGATATCCGATCCAGTAATTTAGGTCAGTATCGGACCGATACCGATACGTAATATCGGATCGGTCCATCTCTAGTTAGTAGGTGACCTACTCTCCCACCTGAGCTACAGCCACCTGCATCAATGACACTAAAGCATGTGACTCCTTTAGTGTCATTGCTCGTGTCGGTCTCATTTTCAGGAGGCGGTGTCGAGTCTGTGATGAATCTGTTGGGTCAAGCTGTGCTAATTCTAGAGAACATCACAAATCAAACTCCTCCGCAGCCACACAGGAAATGATAAAACGCTCCAGTGCCTCGTCAAAACATCCACATTTCAACATCAGCTGAAAAATCAGCGTACACGCATAAAAGATCTGTGACAGCAGCTTCACTCAAGTCAGTGTCTGCAGATTTAATGAAAGTTCAAACACCACCTATGAACGTGAGTCACAACAGTTTGATATTAGTTCCCACAGACGGAGTGAGGGCGAGCAATGATATTTTGGTAAATGCAGAAAGAGAGACGATGAAATTAAGAGAAAATGAACAGTGGTACCTTGAATGATAGAGTGACAGTGGGAGGGAGAAAAGGAAGCGGATGGAAGAATAGTTTCTGACAGCCATCGACTGTGTTGGAGGAGAGTGGAGGGAACACAGCAGAAATGCAGGAAAGTAATGACTGACATGACTGTGAGTGGGAGGAGGGCTATACTGAGATGTATACTAAGAGATGAAGAGTGAGGTGATATGGTCGACTGGAGAGCTGATAAATGAAAGAAAATGACTTAATAAGCTGCTTTAACAGAAAGCTGCAGGTACAGAGATCAGACATCGGTTTAGTCTTTAAAGATGTAAAACTCTCACGATGACAACTACAGGTTGAGCCACAGTGATGGAGCAGAGCAGGGAAACCCTCAAACTATCCCACATCACAGACTCGACACACACCTTTATGGCAAAAACAGTGCCAACAAAACATGCAAACAGACACGCACAACCTCCTGAGTCGAAGTGATGACACAATCCTCAAAGAGTACGAAGAACGGAGCAGATGCTTACATGTGTCGGCAAGTAGAGGTCATATGGTGTCCCAGAGTCTACGTCAATGGCGTGGAAACCAGACACGGAGCCGTAGATGACCTTTAACCTTTGACCTTCCTCCACTGTCAGGTCAACAGAAAGGGGCTTTTGAGGCAGAGTTCTGAAGGACTGGGCAGACACACAGACACGATGATTAAGTTACATAAGTTTGCACATTAGCCTAATTACATAATCTAAAGTGAAACTGCTCCATTAATAATAATGCAGTGTCACAAAAGCTGCCATCCTAAGATAGTCCACCTAATTCTTCCATTTTTGGCCTGTGACACGGTATGGAAGAGAAAGTAGTTCAGGCCTCAGAGGACAAACAGAAATGGGACACATCTCTGCTGAGAGTCTGTGGTTATGAGACCCAGAACCTGATGTGTCCTGTCTGTGTACATGCAAGTGTTCGACTGTGGAAATAACACAGCAATAACCCACTTAATCAATGAATCGATCAATGGAAAGGAAAGCTGAGCAGGCTGATGTTCTTAGGTGTTACACCGCGATGTTAAACTTAGCTTCACCTTGTCTGTAGTGCTGTTAGTTAGCATGCTAAAACCAGCATGTCAGCCTGTTTACATGACTACACACACTGGTTAGTAAAAAGGAAGGTGCTTCAAGTTTTCAACTAGAAGAAAAGTCTGAGATAAACTACTGTGTGACTTTACGATTACTACAAACATCTAAAAAACCTTCTAATAAGTAGAATAAGTAGTACTTTCCATGATATTAGTATTTCACAGCTCCACAGACTGATGAACTTATATCTTCAGTATCTCTTATTTTTATTGCATTTCATTAATTTGTTACCAACCTTAAGGCCATGAATTTGTGGTAGGGTTTTGGGGCCCAAGCGTACACCTCCACAGCATTCTTCAAGGCAATCACCAAGAACTTTATCTTCTCATAACGCACTAGAAAACAGAAAAACAGAAACAAAACAAGCGGTAAGGAGCGTGAAAAATCTGAGACCACATATTCTACACGTAGCTCCTAAAGATCACTACATACACAACATCTGTAACCTGCATTAGTTTGAAGCTCTGTAAAATATCATTCTGTTTTTATTTAGTGTACCTACCCACTTTATAGTGGACACAGCCCTCTAAATCACCCACTGACGTCCAGCCCTGTCTTTTCTCCACCTCCGGGTCATTACGCAGGATTTTATTCCTTAACCAGGACAAGTAGTAGAGACGCAGCTTGTTCTTTTTTCCTACAGACAGAGAGGGAAGGATGCAAACGACTCCTGCTTCAGTGTGACAAAGTTTCAATCAGTTTCTTTGAGGTGACGGAGCAAACCAGAACAGAGCACGAATATCGAGCAGTCATCCACACACAAGTGTCAGTTTTACCTGAAGAAACCTGTTAAACAGTTACAGTAATGTGGTCTCTTTGAACTACTGTGCAAAACTTATAAGCAGAGTTTAATCATTATGCAGGGCAGAGTGCTGCACTCTGTGTCACTGTTTCTGTAGCTCTGAACATTTGAACATGCAGCACATATACCTGATACAGTAATCAACACATTGAGTCCTTCAAGTACATCCATTGTTGAAACCGTCGCCTGCTGATGAGCGGGTACACCTTTCCCTGACCACTTCGATCCAGCAGCCACAGACCGTTTTCTGTGCCCACCAGCAGATTCACACCTGCACGTCAAAACAGAAAATATCAACACTGACACAGTTTGTATCATTTTCTGAAAGAATCTACTTCATTTAAAAACACAAACAACATAAAACACATAAAAACTACATACCCCATAATCCAGCACACAGAACCTCCGCGTTGAACTTCTTTTTGTACTTTCGGATCTCTGGCGTGTCGCTCTGTGGTCGAATGTTGGTTGGGTTCACGTTAACCACGGAGCCCTTCCTGTGGTTCTCTCTCTTCAGTGGCTCGCCCTTAATGCCCGCTGAATGCAAAAATGATTCAAGATAAAAGTTTTAAAAAATAAAACTAAACTGTGCTCACAAAGCAAACTGTAGCTCGGCTCTCTGGTAGAAAACTCACTCGGGCTCTGTGGTGGTGATGAGATGGGGATCAATCGTGGATCAATGAAGGGCAGGAAGGAGGAAGATGATGATGTCGGGCTTTTACCAGTAGGACTGCCGATATCCTGATGAGCACAATGACAAGGGAAGAGATTTTATACTTTAATAAAACACGAACAAAAAAACAACACAACAGGCAGTTACAGTTATGAAACCATAAACCATTTATATAATCATTTACCAGTTACAAATTATGGTTTTCATACATCAGTAACAACAGTTCCGTTAACTCGAAATCCAAACTGAAACCCAGGAAGACTGAGCTCCCAGCCTGTGCCACTACCTCCCTCTGGTGGACATTTATAACTAATGCAGTCTGTCGCTTTATTTAAACCTTGGCTATGATAATGAGCCCAAAGGTTTATATCAAGTAGTCTGTTGACATTTATTAACACAAGGACATTAATACTGATACAACTGTAAGTCCATCTGAACTTAATCAGCACTTTGTCTTAAAAAACAAACAAAAAACAAACAACTATTATTCTCATTTACAATCTAATTCTTTTGTTCTTGGATGCTACTAGAGTAGCTTTCATTCATAGTTCAAATAATCCATATTTATGTTATACTGGGTTTTGATGCTGCCGATCAATTCATCCTCTGTCTTTCTTTAAGGCCCTCATCATATAAGATAACTTTTGAGTGATTGGTTGCCCCTCAAAAGCAATGCAATTTGATCTCAAGAGTAAAAAGACATCGAGTGTTTAGAGCTTTTGGCTCACAGCAGTTACTTTGACAGTGTTCAACGTGAACATCCACCACTGAAACAAACTGACAGTATGACAGCAACATAATAAAGAGCATGATATACTGTTTTCATTATAAACAACACTGCTGAACGTCGCTGTAGTGTACACTGAATGATAAACAGGGATGCTGATGATGACAATGACCAGAAGAAGTAAAGCTCTGAGAAATCTGTGCTGATTTTCTACTTACATGTAGATCCTGGTGTGTGGGGGATCCGGGAGATGTGGGCGATCTCAAATAGCCAAGTTCCCGTGCTCGCTGCTGCTGGATGAATGCATTGTGGGTAGGACTAGAGGAAGAAATTTTTTGCAGAAGGTCTGGTAGCAAGTAGGTGTCATCTGAACCCAACTGCGAAATCTATAGAGCAATACCAGGACAGGATGTAACTTGAGTAACTGTGAGGCGTCACATGAATGAATGTTAAAGCTTTAGGAAGTCAGCTTTTTTACACAACCGACCACAGAGCAGACAGTCACGTGTGCTCTGTGGTTGTGTTTGCTCAGTACCTGGTTGAGATTGTGGTGAGGCTGCAGGACGATGCCGTCGGGTATTCCTCTGAAGTATTTCCCTTTTCCATTGGACATGCCAGACCTTGAAACATACCGCTCGAGATTTTAGACTAGAGACCGACTGCAGATGTCATATTTCATAGTTAGAAACAAGACTGATGCATCCTTCAGCAATAAAAGCAACACACTGGATCCTAATGACACCTGCTGTTTCAGACTGTGACTAACTCACAAACAACACTATAGTAACACTAATTTGCTTTCAGGTCTGTTAAACCAAATGAGATACTTGGCTTCTCCCAGGTTTACTGCCACAGGACTTGAAATCACAATAAACAGACTTGGATTTCATTTCCTCTTCATACTTAGCAGAAATATTTCAGTGCTCATTTCTCCCAGTAGATGCAGCAGAATTACTAATTTTGTGACTTTTTACTAGATTCTAAATATCAGTTTATCAGTGCAACACATCATGTTTCGTCACAGTGCTGTTTGGAAACTAAAAGAGTTGCTTCACTCCTTCATGTGCAGCAGGACACTTAGTTTTTTTGCTAAAAGAAACTGTCGAGCAGGTCAAACACATGATGAGCTTGATGGGAACATTTCTTAAACAATAACCTCTAACAATAAGAATACAGCATCATAAATACACTGAGGATGTGTTTGGTTACCCGCTTCGCTCCTCGTCATCACTGCTGCCGACTTCATCGCTAGAAGAAGAGTATTCTGCGGCCTTGTTAAGCCGACCCAGAGCGGGTTTTATTCCCTGCGAGAGGAAAAGGAAGTAGCCGGAAAAATGAGTTGGACAGAGAGAAAAATCATTGATGTTAATGTGATGAAGCAAGTTTCAAATCAATGAGGAAGAGGGATCTAGATGACATGTGCAAGCATGCTTTGTACTGATACTATGATATACTGAAACAATTTAACTCTATAAACCAGTGAGACTGCACACATGCTCCAACAACACTTACCTGTGTGTGTCCACTGCTTATGTTATCCAGCTTCCTGTGTGGGTGGTGCTGCAGGAGGGGACTTTCCAGCTTGAAGTAACCTAAGACACACACATATGTTAGCAGCAGTAATCAGTGTGAGAGTTACATGTGGAATCTCATGTGTAAATATACCTGTTTCTTGCCAGACTGCTTTAAAGACAGTAAATGGACCCAAGGCTGTGAGCTAGTTCAGGCAGGTTACTCGAGCTGTACTGTCCTCATTGTCTACAGCAACACTTCTGAATCTAAAAAATGCTCCCTTATTCACAAAGGGTCACCACAGCTCGGTATGTTTGATTTGACAGATTTTTTTAAATGTTGGATGCCCTCTCTGGGAAAAGACTGAAATGACTTGGATCTCCTCCCGGGATCGAACGGACAATCTTTAGCTCGTTAGGCAAATGTGTGAACCACAATCTCAGCTTCATGTCACTGCATTACTGTGTGCCTGTTTAAACTCCAGCATCCACCTGCAGCTTCCAGGGGAATGTTTAATAATGACTCCCTAAACTGCCCAGGTGATTTAAAATAAAAATATATTTAAGTTTCCATAAGACAGAGCATGTTGTTCATAGTGTATTTGAAGAAAAGTGATTTACAATCCACCTTTTAAAAGTCCAGCCCACAGTTTACTTAAACTTATACACTAGCATTTCAGCTGCGCTCTGTCCAAATGGGCTCTATTTTCTTTCTATTTTCTTTTATCTCCACATGACAGAAGTATCTGGCTCACCACTTGGTGTCTAACTGCTCTTGGTGCTGGTTGGTAGTTTACTGTTGGGTTTTAGAGCCATTTCCCTGAAAACTGCACAATACTGCAGCTCAAACTTTAACAATAGAAACTAAATCAATACAGTAAAGATTTAGCCTGTAAAACAAAAACAATGGACTAAAAATAAAGCCTTTGTCATGCTGTCACTTCAAACACTCCCTTTATATTTTCCACAGATTCATGTGATGCATTGTAATCATGAAGTAGAGACTTACAGGACAGTTACATTAGGGTTGGTTATCAAGTCGTTCAAGAAGGTAATTAAATACCCAAAGAACGACTGTTTATAAAGAGTTTGTTTTATGGAACAAAACAGGAAACAACTCCTGTTTGTTGTGTTTCCATCAAGCGTGAGAGAGAAGAAAGTCTTTCTGTGCTGCTGGAATCAAAAGTGTTCGTGGAAATAACATCATCGGGGCACCTAAGTAAGCCTAAGTATCACACATTCAATAAATCGAGACATCAAACGCTCCTTTTACTATTTACAAAGCAGTAAGCGGCTTTCTCTCAGTTGTAGCATGAGTAGATAAAGGTTTCGTCTAACCACAGAGGAGCTACACGACTGTCAAGAACAATGTCTGATCTGTGACTTCGAACAAAGGAGGCTGAGGCCAGCAGCCAAACTGAGTGGGAGGCATCAAACGGTGTTTCCTTTCAACTACACGCAGAGGGCAACTTTGAAATCCTAAACATATTCTCCCCTCTGTCTATCCCAGCAGAAGTGCAGCTTCCTTGCTGCCGACCACAGAGGACACACCAAGCAGAACTTTGAAAAAGATGACTTGGTTGTTTCTTTCTCGCCGGAGACGCGGGTGGAGAGGGCAGGCTTTGAATACATCGCTCTGTTGTTGTGCTTTCTGTTGTAGTGTACTCTGCATGCGTACACCCCTCCCCCAACCCACGCCAGGCACCCATGAGATCACACCCACATACGCTGTTCACACTAGTGTCACACACATGGGCAAGTAAGGTGTAAGTTTGAAGCGCTGCTGAGAACAGCAGTCAAAAACAAACACACTGCAAACACATGTCATTACTAAAATAACACGAGTGCTTTTAGCTGTTCAAAGATGGCAGAACCAAGATTATTAGTGCACAATATAAACTGAACCCTAAGGCAAGGACACTGTGCTCTGTTACTCCAACAGCACAGGACTGAGGTTAGTGAGGTGAGCTGTGTTTAGGCATCACACACCTGGATGGTTGCTGCTTAAAGAGGAGCCTCCATGGGACGCACACCTCCCACTCTTATCTGCTGCAGACACTGGACTGCCACTAGATGGCGAGAGAGACACACAGACAGCATTACAGACGCAGAGTTAAAGACAGTTAAAGACAGGAAGTGAGCTGAATTGTGATCAACACTATACATCTCTCCGTCCTGATCTGAGAACGTCCTTCACGCCGTCACTGCAGTGACAGTTTTTCCACCATTATTTTCATCTCATCAAAAATAATCATCCAGGCTAAATGAATCTGATCTGCTGTTCTCCCGAGTTGGATGCCGACATGCTGACTTAGAGCGCCACACAAACACCAACAATAAATCAGGCCCAACAACACTGTGGTAAAGAGACATTTTATTCTAATGAGGCATTAAAAGAAAAATGACTCGCCAGCTTAAAAGACAGTTTACTAGAGTTTACTACAACTAAAATAAAATGTTTAACTTCATATCAATTAATATTTTATACTAAATATGATATATACACCAGTAAAATAATGTGATAATGTGAAGCGCTGGTAGACAAATGAGGTGCTGAACAACGCTTTGCATCTGAAGCTAATTATTCTCACTGTGATTCTGGAAACTGCATTAAAACTCATTAATTATCGAGTTTGATTCCCGTGCATTGGCGTGTGCATTTTAAAAAACAAACACTGTGTCTGTGCTGACTGCTCCAAGAGTTCATTTCTCAACAGAAGAAGAACCCAGGTGAGGTTTATGGCTGCTTGCACCACAAACAATGAGTAACATGGTTGTTAAACCAACAGTCATCATGTAAGAGTCTCAAGTTTCCCTCTTTGTTTTTGTATTTGATCTTTTTTTGCTCTCTTCTGGGGTAAAGTTTAGTCATTTAGATGCTGCATGCTCCCATTCAGTCACTAGCTAGTTGCTATTGTCTTAATACTTCAGATGTGGTGTGCAGTGGGTTTCTGTAAAACAAAAACTGCACTTAAGACCGCTTCAAGAAAGAGGAAACTGAAGTGCTGCTAAAAGTTATTAGTGGGTTTGTCACTGCAAGTGACACTTGCTGAGTTTTTGATATTGTTATGTGTGAAAAATGAGCAACCTGTAACATTTAAACACACTTCTGCTCTGTCACAAACCCATGTGATGGTCTCTACTAATGGCAATCACATTACACACTTTAATACAAAAATTGATCCAAAAAAATGCCTCAGACAAATCAAATTTTGCACACACACCAGACTCGTTGTGTTGGTACAGACTGAACTGTAATGACAACCTGCTAACATTATGAACAGGACCTAGCTTAGTGTAGCCTACGCGTGTTAGCCCTCTAGCATTAGCAGCCACGTTTGGCACCGACTTGGTGAACCAAGTGCTGGTTCTTGTATGGACATCATGTATTAGTGCTCTACCTTGAGGCGGCCCTCTTGTGTCCCATCATCGGTTCCCTGCAGTAATACTTTGAGGTGGTGCGCTCTGGGACCTGAAAGATCAAAGCAAAATAGATTTAATAAAACCACGTGGACACAAAGCTCCCGCCTGATTATTTCATTTTTTGTTTTCAAAACTAAATATTCTGTCGAGTCAAAGTATGTTAGAGCTAATTCTAAAAAAGGTTTATGTGGTTATGAAACCTTTACATTTACAATGCCTGAAAGGCTGCAGAGCAGAGTGCAATAAAATCTTTAATAACCCTCGAGGAGACATTTATTACTGAGAAACTAATGAGACCATTTGGCTTTGCTATTTCATAACATTTCAATGTTGCCCCTCTTAACACATCAAAGCCACATCCAAATCATAGAGTGTGGAAATATTATCTGACTCGGAGCAATTTCTCTTTTCAGATCTGTGTGTGTGTGTGTGTGTGTATTTTTCGGTCAAGCAGTTGGCAGCCTTTTAACCTCTCATCTCTTGGGTCAAGTGACAAAGTCACAGAGAGGAAGACACACCCAGGAATGCAGGAAGAGAGCTGTGGAAATACCTATCGTCCTTCTCACGAGTTGCCCACATCCTGCATCTGCACAAGCGCAGACACCCACAGAGACACTGAGCTGCACCAGTGTCTATCGCTTCCCGTCAACTGTGCTAGACACGTCAAATATAAGGCTTTTAAAACATTTTTTTAAGAGCATTTCAAAACCTTTATAAATTTAGGGATTTATAAAAATGCCCTCTAAGTTTCATCATAATACTATTCAGAGGGTAAGTTATGTGAATTCAGGCAACAGGAAAAGTCATTAATGTCTGCCTCATAACTCACACTGTAGTGTTGTTTAACCCAGTGTTTTCACAGCCACTCCTTTGTTTAAGTCACCACACTGCAAGAAAGTGTACTGACTTATTAGCTGCTCTCTCTATAAGCACCATATGGCCTCCTGTTAGATCAACAACATAACACAGCAAATAGACAGCTTTACTGCACCCCCCTGCTGTCTCTGTAGTACTTATAAGTTGTTTCATCAACCCCATATGGTGTTCTGTTGGTAAATACACCGACTCTGTACATCACTTAGCAGGGAGAGCCCGCGATATTAGCAGGTGAGATGAGGTAAATGTGAGAAAGATGATTTTAGTTGGGGGCATTTCACAACAAACCTCGAGGTAAAACACAGTCCCTTCCTCCCCTCCTATCTGCTGCACACACAAAAGACTGACGACAAACACGCCAGCCGCATAACAACCTCGTGCTCAATGCACCACTTCCTTAGCTGGGCAACTGATCAGAATACAAGATGCCAAAATACACACACACACACACACACACACACGCACACACTCTCTATCCTGTGCTCATGTGATGCAGGACACAACAAAGACTTCCTCTTTTGGTGGGAGCCAGAAGAACAAAATGCATCACTTGAACTTATGTCTCGTTCACGCCAATCATCAAATCTGCACCGTGACCCAGTAAGGAGCTGGAAACTAAAAACAGATGATACTCACTTTGGGTGGAGTCTCCACAGAGTCCCAGAAGACACTGTCAGTTGGGGACACGGGAGAAAATAGGGACAAAGGGGAGATGGCCATGTCTGACATAGAGCTGCTGTGTGGGGCATCCCGACTTGAACGAAGATTTTCATTCTGGGAAAAAAAAAAATGTAAAAAGTTATTAAATAGTACCTCGTGACAGCACTTAGCATTTATCCGAAATGAGCATATTAGGCTTCAGTCACACTGGAGTAAAAGCAGGACGGCAACCTCCGAGGGACCAAGAAACACCAGAGGTTTGTGAGTAAATAGGCCCTGTGACATTCTGGGGACCTGTTCGGGGTGTACCCCACATCTCGCCCCCTGGAAGCTGGGATAGGCTCCAACATCCCCCCCAAGGAGAATGAATAGTTGGATGGTGATTTTGTTTTTGTTGTCTGGGGCTAATTGCAAGTAGTTGTGGCACGAGCGTGCAGCAGCCTCAACCTCTGGTTGACCACTTTTCAACATAAGGCAACAAATCTTGGTCTGACTTGGACTGAGGGTAGTCACTTTCTAGTAGGTTGGCAAAGGGTTGTGATTAATTGCTATGTCATTTATAAATGTAGACAGATTGTCAACATGTTGCAACTAGTGCAACTTATCTGCACCATCAAAACCCAAGTTACAAAGGTTTGTGGCAGGTTATTTACTGAACACTGCTGAAATTTAACAGTGAAAAGCATATCTTCATCCACACATGCACGATAGTTGCTGCTAGGAATGCTCATTTATTTGGAATTAGAGTTGCGATCAGAAAGAGTGCGTAATTGTCACGGCTGGATGTGTCAAAACTGTGTGCAGTGCCAAAACTTTGGCTTTGTCCTGTTGCTCCACATATTCCTCCTCTGCAATAAGACACATTTTATTGAAACGGAGCAGAACTGAAGTGTCAAAGTGAGGAGATGGAGAATCCAGATCCAGTCCATGTCGTTTCCTTCTTTCCAGCGAGCAGAGCAGCTCCAAGTTTCAGGCATTTATTCACGTTACTAAATCGGTACACAATCTCCCTGTTGTTTCTCAGCAGTGCGCACCACACAGAGGAGCGGCAACATTTATTTCTTAGCTTCTTCTTTCTTAAAATCCAGCTATTAATTGGACTTTGATATTTGACCGGCTATGCTATTATTAATAAGAAATAATGTCCAAATGCAACGGGACAAAACGCTGTTTTTAAAACTTCCATCTGTAAGTTATTATACACGTTAAATCCTTTGGCTCTGTATCATGTTTTACAGCATCATGATCCGCAGGTTCTGTGAATGACGCAATGAATGACAGTCAAGTTAGGGTTGATCTTATCACTCAGGAGTGTTCCTGTTCCTCTCTATCAGCTCATCACAGCTGCACCATCAGTAGCAAAGCCAACAAACTACGCACATAACATTTCTTCAGAGAGCAAGGCCCTGGTGCAAAGCTCAGTTTCACATACTGCAGAAAAACATAAATGCAAGCATTTATGCACACAGCACAATAACAGCATCTTCATTAAGCTGCTGGACACAGATTCGAGGTTTCATGGAGGAATAGTTTGTAACTTCGCTCCACCCGAGTCTCTCTTCTCAGGACCACGCACACATTCTGTTACAGCAACGTGTAACAGAAGAGTTCACCCTTATAAACATTTATTCTAAATGCCACGTTTCAGAGAGAAAAACAGAAACCCTGCACGCATTATTCATGCCCTCATTTTTGATGAGCAAACTTGCTCTTAATAAAATGCAGGTGATTAAAGAAATGAACAAGCTATGTCTGCTTGTTGGTACATTTGCCACGTTTAGATCTGGCCCAGTCTAAGACGGTCATGTTTGATCTGCAGATTGTGCATTGTTGGCTGTGTGAGTCCACCCTGGTTCAGATACAACAATACAAGTCTGATGGGAACAGACTTAATTAACTGCACTAATGCCCTTTCCTACTCAAAACTGAAAGCTGCCTTGTTGCCATTTCATCACTAACTTTAATGCGCCAAAGTTTGAAGACAGCAACTGCCTGAGTGGTCCCCAGACTTGGTCCCCATCGTTGAAGTGATCCTTTCAAAGTTAACTGCAATAATTTTGGTCACACAGCGGTCTCCATTCATCGTTTTCTCTAGTGGGACTGTAGCCTTACCCAAAGTGTTAGAATTGCACAATTGCATGCATGAGCTATGTGACACATCTGTTGTATACCTGGATGAAGTGAGCTCTCTGCATGGCTGGGGTACAAGGACTAGAGCTGCTTCCGGAGCCCAGCCTCGAGTGCATCTGGCCAGGAAGACCAGCAGCTAAAAGCAATTTGGCTAAGTTTGATTCGTGGAAGTCCATCTAAAATATAAAACAAACCATTAAGTTTGTTTATGTCTGTTGTTAAATAGACATAAACAAACGGACACAGTCGTCTGGTTAGGAGCGAATCTAAATGAGGTTAGAATGAAGGTTGGAATGAGTTTTGAATTTTATCATCGAGGTGTATGACATTTTGAAAGATGCCATTTCTGAGACTGTGAAAATGTTTCTAATGAGAAGTGACTAAAGAGACAAAAATAGCCTGTGCAGGAAGAAGAAGGGCAAATTAAACCGATTCTGAAGTGTCGTGGGTGAAAAAAAAAGTCTTGATTTACTTCAAAGTTTATTTTCTTTAACAGTTTATACACTGAAATTGTCACATAACTATCGGGGGGTCTAGTTTATGTAATAATGTGCCTTTAATCTCTCAACAAGCATGTAACAACATATGAAAATATAAAACCTCAAAGGGAACTTTTTATGCTGATCTTTGCACCATCTTTTCATTCTTGGACTCTAGAGTCGTCTTGTCAGGTTCTTGGTTCAAAATAATCCTCATCTATCTTATACCGGCGTCTTTGTTTAACATATACAGCTTTCCCTTTAAGCCAACCCTATTTTAATAAAACTTTCCTGTGATTCGCTGCCCCTCACAAGCAAAACATTTAAAGAGGAGATGGCAGGCGAGATGTGTTTCTGAGAAGAGCATATTATGAATAGTCTCTTATTACACGGAACCAAAGGCTAAAATAAAGGAAATCTAAACAGAGCTGCCATGGAAACTGTGCATTTAGACTAGTCTGAAGACTGAGCTGAGCTGCCCTAATGTTTAATATAAACTATTGTACAGTATAGCTTTGAAAAATAACGAAAAGCATATTATATTTGTGACACAGCTCTGCTTCCCTGACATTAAAGTCCTAAAGGCAGACTCTGTGAAGCCCTGACTGTGTTTCAACCTGTTCTCCTTTCGAGGCGCTCAGGCTTAAATATTTTCAACATGTTCAGAAATTTGTGGTTTGGAGAGTGTCTAATATAACATCAGGAGCAGAAACAAATGTTTTTCAATCACCACGATCATGTGACTGTCTCAACATATTTCTGTAAATAACACCAGTGGGTCATGTTCATGTTCCTTGTGTGGTTTAGCTTCGATGATATGAATAGAGGCCAGAAACCACATGCATCCTCAGCCTCCACCCCCCACAGACAGTCTTTCATCTGTCATCATGCATTTACATGAAAAGCAACAAAGCCAAAGCTGATTAAATCATCACAGCGTTGCAAAAATGAAATGTTTGCACTTTGACAACAAATAAAAAAAGTGCATGATATTCGCACCGGTGAGCAAGAAGAGAAAGTACAAAAAGACCAGGTAGGGTGTAGAAGAAATGAAGATGTTAGCAGGCTGAGGGGGGCAGGGTTTACCGCTGAGCTCTGACTGACTGGAGAGCGCCTGGGAGAGGCGGCGATCTCTCTTTAGCTGTTAGCTTGTGGGGTGATGCCACAGGCATTTCTCTTTTCCTCTGCTGCTCTTTCTCCCTGTGTCTGTGGTCGTGTTGCAGGGACAGGAGTTGGGTTTGGTCCTTGGGCAGGGTGCGGTGGGATCTCCTGCCCGCTGAGGGCTGCTGATGCTGGGCCAGGGGCTGGGACTTGGCTTGCGACTGAAGCCGAGACTGCGAATGCTGGGCCTTACGCTGAAGCAGCTGGTTTGGAGCCACTGCTCTCTATGTAGCAAACATGAAGAGCAGAAATACAAACTGACAAAGCCTGGAAGTGTCCTTCTTAAACGGCGTGTATACTGTGTTACCAAAGTAACACCCAAACAGTTTACAAAGCTACTCACAAGATTCAAATGTAACACAATCACATGAACAAAGACAAACTGAAACGTTTCCCACCATCTTTGCTCATTTAACTACTAGTAGTAGTGTCAAGTGATTTAAGTGGCAGATGCCCCATGAACATGAAAATGTGATTTTACTCAAATGTCAATTATAGCGGGACAAATGGACTTCAGCTAAATGTACGTATAGTTTATGTGGAATAACCCTTTTTTTGATAGAGTGGTTTTTTAAATGGCCTAATGGCTTAATATGCACACTTAAATAAGTGTTTTAACTGTACAACGGTCACTTTTAAGTCGTCAATTTAAATGGTCATGCTTAGCAATCAATTGTAGTAGAAAAAACTAAAGACGTGGCTATTGATTTTCTTTGCTAACAAAATTTCGTTTTAAGCTTTATTTTAGCAATCTAGTGCTGACACCCCATTTTATATGGCACCAAATTTTGTCCTAACCAGTGCTACATGGTTTGGTCCACTCCAACTCATGTACAACTAACTCTGTACATCTGTATCAAATACAGTATATAACTATATGCCGACTATGAGGGTAACAAAGGTCATTTGTGTTAAATGTTAGCTGTACATCCCCAATGAAAAGGACACTCCCAGGCTCAGCCCACAGATATAGCACAGAAATATAACACACACTGCCTATTAAGCTAGTTTCAACAACACAAACTGGTAAAGCAACAAACAGGGGAAACATTCATTAAACAGCAAACACTGACAGGAATGAAGCAGTAAATAAATCAGCCAATGTGTCGTCTGCACATCAGTATTTAACTATAAATGTATTCATTTCTTAAACACATCCAACAGGAATTTTATATTGTCCGGAACATGATTTAAAATTATATTTTTTTTTACAAAACATGGATGAATTTATGTATCCTGGCAATATTTAAAGCAGATCAGCCTTCAGCACACAGTATCAGATCTGTTAAAACTGCACGCTCTGCTTTATGGTCTGATTTGGCCAGAGTCACATTAGTCACATGACAATAAATATGACATATTAAAGCATGAACTGTTATAGTGGTTTATTAGAGAACAGAAACACGGGGAAAGTAAGTAGGTTAAAAAAAAATCGCTTCAGGATTTGTGAGAACAATTTAACAACGACGTCAGTCTGTGCTTAAGACAACAACTACAGCAGCTCAGGTATTTGCTGCCATCGAGGGAAAACTGCTTTAAATCACTTTAATGCAGTTTTCTTGAGAATGAGGAAACAACATGGAAGCCGCAGTCAGAATGCACAGCATAGTTTCCTATCCTGTTTAACTAAACTGCGCCTGAACACAAGGCCTACACACAGAAACATTACAAACACACCGTCTGCTGTCCAACACTGTGAGACGGAGACAAAATAGAGAATCACTATCACTAATTTCAGATCTATATATAATCTCAAACCAGAGCTTGTTTTCTTCCAGCTAAAACATAAACCTCAATCAAGATAAACATCTGGGGCCTGTTCTTCGTACCGCGCTAAGTAAGTTAGCTGGATGAGATTGTTGACGATTTCGCGTGATCCTGGATCGTTCGGTTCCCCGAAGCTCATCCGGGACTTGCTGCCATAGCAACAGAGCCGTAAGCGTAAACCTGCTCGGGAGCAGGTTCACTTTATGTAAACAGGATTAGATCGCGGCCACGCAGGTATGTCCGCGTCATTCATACGAAAGCAACAGCGATATTCCACCACTGTTTCACCATAAATAAATAACATCAATGTAACTAAAGATAATGCAGCACTTGATCTTTTATTGATTTCACACAGATACATACAGGTCATTTCCTAAAAAAGGGAAATGTACTATTAACATTCTATTACATGTATGTGATTATTACAGATGTAATTCATATTTCAGAGTAGTAATTGCAAATTACTTTGTGTAATCAAGATGAGAGACCACGGCTATAAAAGCGAAGGTGGATTTGGGAAGTCTGTCGCAGCCATGTCCTGTCCGTATACGCGAGCAGCCCATTGCGGAAGGTGCAAGATTGATAAGGAGAGTTTTCAGAATTCAGCGTATATTGCGGGACAGACAGGATCCTTTAGCTCAGCGCGACAGTGTGCTCATAGAGAGATATCGATTTTCCCGTGAGGGTATTATTTACTTAACCAACTTGTTGACGAGGGGGTGCAGGACCACCACCTGTCTTTTTTTTGCTCTGCCCTTTTCTTGGTTGCTGTTATGAACAAACAAACAGATTATTTCAGGGTCTCTTTCCAAGAGACGACAAGCAATAATAAGTGATAAATATTACCATTTGTAGCATATTCTTATATTCCACTTTTACTTGTTCCCATGTTCTAGTGGGTCCTGTTGTGGCTCTAATGTGTAAGGGGATATAATATAACATAATATAATGTAATATAATATTGGATAATATAGTGTAATACAATAAATTTACCCTACCGCCTACTGGTGTTGGCCAGAGGGGCCGATGGCGCGATATGGCAGCCTGGCTTCTGTCAGTCTGCCCCAGGGCAGCTGTGGCTACAACCGTAGCTGCCTCCACCAGTGTGTGAATGTGAGAGTGATTGAATAGTGGCATTGTAAAGCGCTTTGGGTGCCTTGAAAAGCGCTATATAAATCCACTCCATTATTATTGTTATTAATAAATTACTTACGAGTTTGATTTGTCAGCAACTTTCTGCCAGCCCTCTCTCCTTGCTTTTGCAGCCTTTGCAGTGTTCCCTTGCGTTCTGATTAAACTCTGAAACTCCTGAAATCCTCAATCAAGAGTTCTTGCTCTGCTGCCGAAAAATACCGAGCACGCTCCTTCGACATTTTCGCCGACCAATCAGAGGGTTGCCGATCAATGTTTCTACTATCGATGCGTAGCCCCTGTTGGGCCACCCAGTGATCTCACATTACTTCATCCAGCTATACTAATCGTCAACAACAGGTGTGTTCGGGGAACCGGAATAGCGAGCTCAGAGTTAGCGCGATGATTTGATCTTGGATGTGTCATTTGATCTTGGATGTAGTAAGCGACGTACGAAGAACGGGCCCCTGAACAGAGAAAATAGAACCAAAACAGACAACAGAGGAAATCCATGTGTTCTGTTACAGTGATGGAAATGAGTAAAACTCAGACTGCCATACTCTGCTGCTGCCCTGTGCATATCGACATAATGGGAAAACCTTTGACTAATGTTCACCTGTAGTTTGAATGCTGAACATTTCCCAGTTTCAATCATAAGAACTGTCACTATACAGAGATGTGGACGAGGTGTCTTCTGCATGCAGTAATGCAGTTCTGCTCGTGTTGAGTGATGTAAACAACCAATCGATCTGCACTCTTCAAACGTCAAAATTGATCATTTGATTTTTTTATGACACAGCAGTGGTGAGTGTTCCCACCTCTGCTCTTTGTAACTTTACGCAATTTTGGGCATAATTTAGGAATCCATCTTATCCATCTTCACAGTAGCGATTGACCTCAAAGTAAAGCTACCGGAAATGTACAACCCTACGTCCGGTCTTAAAACAGGAAGTTTTAACAGGAACAGGAAGCATTTTCTCGTGCACAGGGTCTGTATCAGGACAGTCAGCGCATGTGCAATACTGCCCCAGGGCAGCTGTGGCTACAACTGTAGCTGCCTCCACCAGTGTATGAATGTGAGAGTGAATGAATAGTGGTATTGTAAAGCGCTTTGGGTGCCTTGAAAAGCGCTATATAAATCCAATCCATTATTATTATTATTATTACTGGGGTTTGTGCAATATAATTGATGTGTTTCCGTTATCGAAATCTATACTGTCCTCTGTTGTCCACTCTTCTTGTCATTGTTTGTTCTAGTATAATGTGATCACTGTTTTTGTCCTTGTCACATGATCTGTAAATATTGTCTCTGTATGTTTTTACTAACTTGTGTTTAACACCAACCTGTCAGAGGGTCTGCAGATGGAAATTAGCCCAAGGCTATAATCTGGCATATTTACATTTGTTAAAATGTTCATTAATATGTATTGCCCCTCTTTCTAAATAAAATAAAATAATAAATAAATAATCAGATTTCTTCACTCAGATGAACATTTGGGGCTCAAAACTGCAATTAACTTAACTTAGTAGCTGCCCACTTTAGTCACCTTAGTGCTTCTAGTCTCTTATACTCAGTTGACTGCCAGCTCTTCACTTCTCTCGTGTGCCCAGCTCAGCCTCCACCCTCCTGCAGCACAAAAGCAGCCTTCACCTGCCTGCTCTCACTCTGCCTCCACCACCAGTCTGCGTTTCTATCTGCCTGCCCACAAGCACAGTTTGTCCACTCTTGCCTCGCCAACCTAACCATCTCACCCACACCCGACTCCACGATCACTCGAAACGCAGTCTTTCCTGACTCAGTGTCATGGTAAGGTCTGATATTCTGTTTGTAGTCTAAAAAGTCAGCGAACACCAAACCAGACTGAACTGTTGAAGAAGGAAAAATGATCGACTCAAACACACAATACATGTGTACTTCTCACATCAGAAAAAGATCATGTATAATGTAATTATTCTGTCAGTCTGCCCCAGGGCAGCTGTGGCTACAACTGTAGCTTGCCTCCACCAGTGTGTGAATGTGTGTGTGAATGGGTGGATGACTGGGTGTGTAAAGCGCTTTGGGGTCCCTAGGGGGGACTAGTAAAAGCGCTATACAAATACAGGCCATTTACCATTTAACAGTCAGTGCAGGCGGTGGAGTACAAATTAAGAAGTCTAATCACACCACAAAATCATAACAATACAGAGATGTGCGTCTTTAGAACTAAAGAAGGAGATGAAGAGTATGAGCATTAGAAATATAACCATGTTTTGCAAATTTTTATGTTGAAACATCTACTGAGGTTATATAGTATCATCCCAAGACAAGTTAAAAGAGAGCTGCTGGAAGCGAAAGAGATCCCATGCTGCGAGCAGAGGGATGGATGGAAGGAGGACCCAACTGAGGATAGGAGGCGTGCTGGGATCAGTGGAGAGAGAGATGGAGAGGAAAGCCTTTTAAAACAAAAAGAGATGCCAAGCTGTGATAAGGTTTGGCTTTAAACTGAGAACTGATGCTATCGGTACAGTAAAGTGTAAGTCAGTGATTCCTCAGAGACTTCTCTGCATTCCTGCAGTAGTCTCACACTGAAAATTACAAACCTCTAATGTCTGACTGAGAACTTTAAATAATAAACTTCACCAGAACAAACAGGTCTGTCACCCTCCGTAAACTTCACTTCAAACATGAAACGCAGACGATCAATTACCACCACCTGCTTCACCTCTGACTCTTCATCTGCCTTCACTCGCACATCTTTTCATCTTCCATCCACCCGAGACGCAAACAACAGCCAGCTGCTGTCTCTCTGTCTGCATTTCAGTCTTTGGGTTAAACCTTATTCTCTTGTCAGCAACACATTTTTTTCTCACCTCACATGTCAGAAAATTTCTACTTAAGAAAGATTTAAACAAATACAAGTCTTTGAATAGTTTCAATTTTACTGTCAGGCTACAAGAAAAAAAAAAAAGCTGTAACTATAAGAAATAAGAGAAGTTAACAGTTTACACTGATGCTGTTCATGAAGTGTTAAAAATAAAAGAGAATCCAGGTTTATAACACATCTAACAACATGCAACACATTCATAAGAACATACAGAGATGGTGAAAGAAAGCAAGAGAAAAAGAGACACGAGGTGCAGTCTGGACACTCCCACGCTGTTTGCTTTCATCGACCACATGAAGGATCGGCTCACATTTGGAATATTTCAAGAGAAAATTCACCTGCTGTCACTCGTATATGAGTGACAGGTAAACAAGCAAATATATGAACAAATATGAAGTGAAGGATTGTTACCTGCTCCGCCACAGAGTCCAGAGGCCTCACTGACACATCGGCACTCCACTGTCTGCCTGCCTGATCCTGTTCAGGACACACACACACACTTTAATTAAGATGTTCTGAGGTTTTGAGGAGGTGGGAACTAAAATATTCAGAGTGTGCAAGATGGCACAAAGCTTTTAGCCGCCACACTCAACTTTAAATATTTCATTATAACCTCATTTGAATTTCTCTGAAAAAAGAGAAAAAACTAAGTAGCACAAACTGAATTTTTTTTGCATTTACACTGGTTAATCAAATCTAATCTATGTAAATATTTTCAGTGATTGCACCATTGGCTTCAAATTGTGTTCACTGGGCTTTGATGTGAAGGGTCACACTAAACAGGGTTTAAGCTGAAACGGCAGCTTAACCTGATTACAAATCAAATGTCTGCAGGACAAACGTAAGCGCCCTCTGAGCAGTGATCCAAGGTGAAGCTCACCTCATCTGCGAGCAATCGATGGTGCCACTGTGAGGACGCGCAAGGACAAAACTGTTGCAGGGTGAGAACCGAGGCCTTGAGTCTACAAACTAATTACAGCTTTGTTAACAAGGAAGCACTAACAATTACACCTGAGACAGGAATCATGCTACACTGAACTCTACAGTGATACACGTGACAACAGGAAAACAAGAACAAAGCCACAGTGACATTACATATGAGTTTGTATTTAGATTGAAAGGATGTGTTAAAAGTCCTCCAAAGCAACTAAAACCACAAACACGAGGTTCAGTTCTGAGGTGAACCCTCAGAGACAGCTCGCAGCTGTCACTCAAACTGGTCACAACCACAGTCACGCACATTTTAAACCTTAATCTGATTTAAACTGGTAAGTTACTGGTAATTTGCACAATAAAATCCTCTCCTGTTCAACTGATAGAAAGATAATTTTAGTTTTAGGCACCAACACAGTTTTGTAGCAGCCTACAGACAAGCTTACTGCTGTAAAAGTGATAGAAGATAAAACTGCGTGTGCACCGAATCACTTTTATAACCAGCTTCAAGTGACCGACTCGATGTATTGTTCACATGTGTCATCTGGACCGTGTGGTTTATGACCTTCTGGTGGTATTAGATGAAAGTCACCAATCAATAGAAATAAAGGATATTGTGCTGATTTGTTCTGCATTTTGCCAGAAAACCATTTTATACTCAGGTTTAAGCCATGAAAATGTGTGCCAGTCAGAACGATGATTTAAAATCCAGTCAAACACACTGGCCCAGTTTAGCTCAGTGTGTTGAGCAGGCGACCACATGGCATATGCGTCCGGCCCACAGCCCTTTGCCGTATGCCTTCTCCTGTCTCTCTCTCCCTCTGCTTTCCAGTCATTTCTTCACTGTATCTGTCAATAAAAGTTAAAAAAGGCCAAAAACAACTATGCCAAGTTTTTGTGACGATACAGGAGGATTCAAAGCATGACATCACGATTAAAGCAGAGCCATGCTGCAGCTGTAGCTCCTTTTAAGTGACCGTCACCACTAATCCAGTGAGAACTGGAACCCATCCTGACCACTACTGTAAGAAATGTCACATTGCAACTCTTTAAAGGGAAATCAGACCTTACTTGCTACAAATCATTTAGATTTGTAAAAAGTAAGGTTGTGTAATGAGTATTCCCTTTCCAGTTGGAGAGGCGACCTCTACAGTCTGAAGCCGCTGACAGTGAACTGAACTACATCACGCAATACTTGCTAAATCAATCGATGTGTGCGATGATTGGGAGCAGCAGACGTGTTATTCATCTGACATAATACAAGATCACATCATGTGCTCACTGAACCTGTCGCATAATTAAACACACATACAGTGAAAGTTATTGAAGCATCAGATAGATCCATTACACATGCTGACCTTAATGACTTTGAGGTAATCAGACTAACATGTACAGTACCTCCCTGACACACACACACACACACACACACACACACACACACACACACACACACACACACACACACACACACCAGTAAAATAAGACAGATATTAATAGCATTTAAATACAGCATCTTCAACAAGAAGAATCCCCAGTCACTAACCTGCTCTGCAGTGTTAATATAAACCTATTGAAACCCACTGGTGTATGGAATAGATTCATTAAGCATGTGTCAAAATTAATGAGTAAAAAATGAATTTCTAAAACAGTAAAAAGAGTGTCTTTGTGTCTTTGCTCAAAATGATTGAAACTGATACAGACAGTTCACCATCTCAGCATACTTTGTTAAATGTGTGCATACAGACACACACATAGCTACAGTTACTTTGTAACACTGCCTCACAGAAAAGGTCATTCTCATGGTCTCAGGTTTCTGTGATGCAATAAACGGAGTTTTAATGAAGTAAAACATATTCATGTTGTAGCTTTGTGGGGGGGGAAACAGTCTTGATGGGGGAAAAAAACTTATTCAAACTCCAAATAATTCAGAAAACTTTCAGCGGTACAGTGAAATGTGAAAAAATGTCCAAATACAGACCTCCTCTTTTACTTTATTCTTAACCTGCACCAGTTAAGTCCTCAAAAACTGAGAAGACTACACCAGGTCCTTCATCACTCTGTTACATTGAAGGTGTGTTTTTATCACCCAAGTGACAAAGCCTGACAGGTGCACCCGCTATCAGTGCCGTGCACATCATCATCATCACAGCTTTATTTTCTGAAGCTTGAACCAAATGTAGATAGCACATGCGCGCGCGCGCACACACGCACACACACACAGTGTTTCAGTCACCTGTCACAAAGTAACTCCTCTGACAGCTACTTCACAGACATTATATAACTTTGCTCAAACTATAATCTAAAGACATGAGATGTTTTAGGGATTAGCTGTTGGAGGTCAGAGCAGTTTTGGTACCCAGGTCAGACTCTCAGGGGCCTATCACTCCTATCACTCACATATACACGTTCAGCTGTTGTGTTGGCTTTTATGTCTCAAACACAGGGGTTAGTAAGGACATGCAGCAGTCAGCCTACTGGGAAGACATTTCAGCAAGAAGTAACTTATCACTATGCACGTCTTCACTTTTGTTCCATCCCGACAGTCCTCATCAGCATCAGTAGGCAGCTGTTTTTGGCAAAAAAGGCTCTGTTTAATGCACTGTAGACTACTTATCCAGCACCAGGCAGCAGACAAAGTTAGCAGCCAGGTGACGAACACAGTGGAGCATTAAGCAGCTATGGAGCCTGATCTTCCCCTCGGGAGCTTTTTTAAAATTAATTAAACAACCGAGCACGTGAATATGATAGAAACAAAGTGACAAAGTTGCTGTGTGTCTGCTTGATGCTTCTGATCATTTTTTTAAAACTCATCTGAAACCCTGGGAAACCATCACAGGTGGAAAACTTGTCAGGTGAAGAAGGTGGTAAAGACATGAACACGGTGGGAGAGCCTGGGACACATGTTACAGCTCATCCAACAGCTGTTTGGTCAGCTAAGAATCAGTGCTTACATCTGATGTTTTTAAACCAATCACTGTCCACCTTCACGCAGTTCAGCTTTTGTCCTCTCCTCAAGCGACATCATATTAACAAACCAAACAAGCTTTTTTGGAAAGCACCAACAACAATGGTAACTGTTTAAGATAAATATATTAAGCAGTTTCATTAAGTTGTGGTTATCTACCATATTAGCTTTGCTAATATTATCTGCGCATAGAGAGAACTGAACCATCTTGAGCTCAGGACGTGACAAAAAGGGCTCGCTTCAGATAAAGTTGCAAATAAACGTAACAGGTCTCCTGTAAGGTTATCATAACACTGCTGTAAAACCTAAGCTTTGGAAATTCACCACTACACCTACAGTGGACTCAGTATGCATGTATAAAAAGATCCTCCAACTGCTACCAAGTCAAAAGTTCATCTGCACCTGTCTCCTGTCGCTCCTCTTGTTTCCCTCATCCACTAAGATCCTGCTGTCGTGGAGCTCAGACTCCTCCCCAAGGAAGACCTCCTGCAGCTCTCCCCACTGAAAGGCACAGTCTGTCAGCTGTCGCCTCTGCTGCAGGCAACAACAAAGGGAACTGTTTTAATCAACCTAACAAATGTAAGTATTAAACAAACATTAAGGCTTTATGCTGACATTGTTCCCTGCAGTAAAACTACATAAAGTCACAACGGTCGCAGTTTAAAGACTCGATATGAGGAAGGTGAAAGAGGAAGTTAAGCACACACAATAAAATATTATATTCGCTCTTAATATTTTATTATTAATGTGTCAATGCGGAGTGAATCCTATGGAAACCACTGTAAATAACAGCACTTACATCCTCTAACTTTTGCCGTTGCTCTTGCTGCTGCTGGATCCTCCTCTGTCTGTCAGCCAGGATCTGCTGCTTGTATCGCTCCTGTTCTTCCAGCTGCTGCCTGTGCTGCTGCAACGCCTGGATGTCAAATACAACATGACCACACTTAAAATGCAACTAAGAAAACCGATTCATGTTTGACTTCATCCACCGTTGAGCGGAGTGCTGTCTAACCCTGACACGATACTGAAAGCTAACTGCTAAATGTGAAATAGTTCAGTAAAATAACCTGCTGCTCATAATAAATGTATCACATGTAATTCTCTGCATCTTACTAAAATTTATATGCATGTAGACAAAACTGCACAGAACAAAACAAACTACCTGTTGTCCCCGCTGACCTCCACCACCTCCTCCGCGCCCTACGTCTCTGCCGCCTTCGTGATCTTCTGTCTGCAGTCGAAGAAACTCCCGCCTCAGCGTCCATTCGCCGGGAACATTGACTATGGAGCTGATGGAGAGAGACACGTGAGCGGCATTAAGTCAAGTGCGAGTGACGTGCTCGAGTTAACGTGAGGACGAAGGGAAAGTGGTCACAGCAACAAAAACACACACATTAATCTCACTCTAGGAGTGAGTGAGCTCTGTGCACGGCACCATCTGCTATTTGACATCCAGGGACAGCAACATCTGTCTGTGGACTTATAATAAAACATAACCTGTAGTGATTCAGTAGCAATGATCACTTAAGACCTAATAACAATTAAAAAAATCATTTATATGTTTATATGGCAGACGCATGATGTGTGCTTGACAGCTTGTTGCTTAGTGTGATTATTACTTCACAAAGGATCATGTAGTAACTGAGTCCTGCTTTAATTTCTGGTGAATAATATTTTGCCTGGCGTGACAAAGCTTTACCTGGGTTCTCCTTCCTCTTCTGTGACCTCATCATCCTCTTCCTCACTGCCACTGTATTCATACTCTGGGCCCTCTGAGAGAGTAAAAAGGAGAGAGAAGAGAAAGCGAGGAGGAGTGGATACAGTAAAAAGTTACTATGCAGCACCCAACATGGTGATATTTAAATACACGTACTCCTTTTCCCACATGGACACTGGTCCTGATACTTCACACTTTTTCAGAGTCAAACCCAAAATGATGCCGATGAAAAATAAGCTGAGACACAATCTCACCTTTAGGCAAACAGCTGATATCACAGAACATTTTGTCCTGTTTACAGAAGCGCACAGACGCACATCTGTATGAATATCTCCAGTTTAAGTCATCTGGCACATAATTTAATGGGTACTGAACCTCGTGAAACTTTTTCTTCTCTTTGGTAATTGTAGGTGCTTAAATAAATTGCTGTAGTAATAATCTGCCCTTTTGTGCTGTGAGTGGTTACACCATTTCTCCTTTTTGCCTTGCAGCACCAATGCTCTCGTTCTCTTTTTCTACAGATTATTCTTTTTATTATTCCAGAACTGAAACTCCAAAATAAAACAGTTTCTTTTCTCTACTTCGAGCGAGTGCATTTCTTTCACTTTTGCTTCTTCTTTGTCTTTCCTTTCACTGACATTTCAAATAACTTGATGCACAAACAGCCACTGTATGACGTCAGTCACCAGGCCTTCATGCATCTGGCCCCAGATGCAGAGAAAGTGAAGACTCTCTGACGAGTCGCACCATCCACACGCTGCACTGCACGCTCTACTGTAAATTGATGCGTTAGAAATGCGATGCGCTCACGGGTGGTGTCTTGGGTGAACGATTCTGATGTGTCAGCACCGCGGTGGGAATTCTCATCTGTGTTTCTGGCTTTGTGAGCAAGCCGCTATTTCATTAAAATTTCCTCCATGCCCTACCCTCTTCCCCCTTCATCGTCTGCTGCCAGTAGCAATTTTGTCATTATCAAAGCCACACAAAAGTCTAGTGTGGGCAAAGTTATTCAGCAAAAAATGAAAGAGGCTTCCTTTATGGAAGCCTAAAGGAGCAGAGTTTTATGCTGTAGTAGATTTCAGGACAGCAGTGCTTCCCCATCTAAAAGGTGTCTCTCGTTTCCACATACACCTTTTATCAAGGGACACACGGCAACACAATGCATGCAAGCATGTGTTAGCACAGGTAGGAAATGTTTAAAAATGCTACTATCCCAGTGTCATTTTTAACCAGGACCGCCTTCATGAACACTGCACTAAAATCAATCACTCTTCCAAGGGGGTACATGAAGATGGGTCCAGTCAGCTTCCTATAACAACATTTGGCCACCATATGGTGTGATAGGAGCTTGGGGTGAGTTGAACATCAACTTGACACACCATATGTTGCCATTAAGAAGCCAAAAAGGCAACGCAACACAGGTGGATTTGTTCGAAGCAGAAAAGAAGACTTTCGTTAACAAACAGGGCAAAAGCATATTTTATATGGTGGTGATGTCATGCTTGAAGGGCTCCAAAGGAGCTGAAAGACACGGGAAGGACTGGAGGGGACGGCCTAGTTTTTCCTGACTGAAAAGTGGGACTTTAATCATTTCTTTTTGGAGTGACTCATCTTCCAAAACACAGACATCTTTGTCCAAACTACACTCTTGGGTATGATGAATGACACATCCGTTTTTGCATCACATCCGGACGCACTGATTTTCTTTTTTTTCCCCCTTTCTTGCAGAACTTGCAAAGTTTTTTCTCTTCACAGTAACACTACCAACATTTCATTACTGTGGAGGGGCACAGGGGAACAGAAACACACACTAAATCACAAATATGGCCTTATACACACTGCATACACACAGCGCATACAGCAGAAAGCCTACCAGTCATTAGAGTGTTGTTATAAGCCAACAGAAGATTAGAACCAGATGGTGATTCGTTTCCTCCTTACTTCCCCTCAGCGTCTCTCTCTCTCACTTTTGCAAATGAAGAAAAATAAAGCTAATAGACATTATGAGGATTACTTACACTGTCTGAATACTGGCATGAGAATAAAGCAAAGAGAGTCATAAATATCTCCGTCCTGACTGTTTTTCTCACTGTCTGACTGCACATTTTGGCATCAGTGATTCAGCACATGCAGCTCATCCAGAGTAAGCGGAGGATAAATTACGTTCACACTATACGTCTCACAGCTTGCTTCCTCGTGTTACACATTCCTAATTTGTTGTTCTTTTGTCTGTTTCTATGCCTTTTGTTCCCTTCGTCCTCGCTTCGTTCGTCCATCTTTGTGAGCAAGACATTGTTATAAAAGAATGCAGCAGAAAAAGGAAAGCAAAGGTCAGCCCGAGACTTCCCTTCGGCCTGACCTAACATTCTCCCGCTGCTGCGCTCTCCTCGTCTGCCTCGCCGGCGCTGTTAGCATCAGAATATGTTTTCATAAGCTTTGACAAAATGAATGAAGATACAACAAAGCAGAATATATGCAAAAGTACCAAATGGCAACCAAATGAATCATTTCCATAAACAGCAGGCAAGAAATGAGGCAAAATGCTGTGTTTGTCTGAGCAGCCTGAGCGAAACAGCTGCTGCTGCCGTGAGAGCAGCTGGTCCACTCTCAGCTCAAGTGTGCGGCGTTATCCACCACGGCTGGGCTCAAAGCCAGAAGATACCGTCAATTTTTAAAACATGGTGATAAATTCAACCCTGACACTTAGACACACCTGAAAGGATTTTCAGATTCTAACAGCGTAGTGCAGATATGACAGCCTTTGTTTTACGTGGAATTAAACTGTGAACCCTGCAGAGAAGTGGTGTCAAACCCAAGGCCCAGGGGACACAAGTGGTCCAGCAAAGACTCTGATCTGGCTCGCTGGATGACTTTGGAAAATGTGAAGCAGCCTATGAGCAGAAAAATAGCCCTAGCTTCTGTCACTGTAAACCACCCTGTATACAGACAGCAGGAAAACAGCCAATAGCTTGTTTATGGTTTAAATTTACTGCCTTTATTTGCCCTGACCTTTCTCTCGCTTCTTCCTGGTTCGGTCCAGATGATCTTTAAGCATGATGCGAACTTGTCTCTCGTTAGCCAGGTCTTTGATGAAGGCGTGTCTCAGTAGGACATCTGTGGTGGGTCGATGTAGATGGTTCTTGATCAGGCAACTATCAACGAACGACAAGAACCGCTTCGACCTGCAGACAAAATACAGACAAATGTGAAAGCATTACAAGCAGGTTTAACAACAGACACACTAACGTAACAAAGTATCACTTAACCTCCTCCACATTTCTGTGAATACACTAAATTCTCTAAACTGAATCACTAATTTAAAGACTCATTTTTTAAAATCCACTTTTTTTTTTTGCTATATCATGTTGTTGATGATATATTTTTTGTATCACATTTGATCCATTCGGCGCTTTTGGCAACTTTTTGTTAGCAACAATGTTAATTTTAGACAAAAAACAAACAAGACTTTAAGGTTTTTTAGGCAAGTATTGATTATGTTGAGGAGATGGAGGTCTCAGAAACTCATGTAGCAAATATGATAAAAATGCTTTTGTAGGGTTAAAACCAGCAACAAATTGTAGTTCCAACCATAAAACTCAACAAATCAGAAGAGAAGACAACATTAAATAAATATTCAATTCACTGAACTGCATAACACTCCACATAATTCTTAAATAAGTATTTCCACTCACCCACAGTATAAAAGCTAGAATCGCCTCTCCCAGCGCTACTCTACCGAGGAAAAGCAAATCCAAAATAACGAGTCCAACTTTTACGATGATATCTACCTACAGAAGCACTCTACAATCAGTGACATGCGCCGTGTGTAAAGTCATAGAAAACTGGGAAGGAAAATGTGGGGCTGCTTTATTTTTCTGCCTCAAGGGGGCCTGGAGTGAAATGGGAAAGCAGTTCACCCCAAATCATTGACGCTATTAAAAGCACCAATAGAAAGCGTTTTTCAGATGACATTAATACTGAATGAAAGACAGCATGACAGTTCCACCATGAGTTCAACAAGTGCCTATCAATTATCCACAGAAAATATGGAGAGAGAAAGGAAAGAGGCTGATAATCAAACCCTAAATAGGATTCAATCCAGAACACACACACACCAGTGGGTTTTTAATCTGGATGACTGGACTTCTTTAAAAAACAAAACAAAAAAAAAAAACAAGAAAAAAACTTTATCTTGATATATCTAGACATGCCCGTTACTTTCAACCTTTTCTTCTCAAGACGAGAGTGCTGGAAGATCTTTTATCAGATGCATGAAACCCACAACATAGACCCCTCAGAGGCCCTGTTTTTAGAAGAGAAATCCCAAACACTGCTGTTTGCATCCTGCTGCGTGTGTGTGTGTGTGTGTGTGTGTGTGTGTGTGTGTGTGTGTGTGTGTGTGTGTGTGTGTGTGTGTGTTAGGGCTTACCATTTCTTTGACTTAAGTTTTGGTGGAGGGTTTCGAGGAATCAGAAACAGCGCTCTCATTGGATGCATGTCACACAGAGCTATGGAGGGCACAGGCCGAGAGCAGCAGAGTCACAGATGTGGAAAAAATAAAAATAAAAATAAATGAACAAATGAGAAGGGAAATACATACGATGTAGTGTAAAACACTTCAGCATATCAGTTAGTCATGTGCATGTGTGTAGATGCGTTTTTAACTTACGGGGGGCTCCTTCTGCCATCTCTAGGGCTGTGATGCCTAAAGACCAGAGGTCACTCTAAAAACAAGACAGGCGGGTTAAAGGTTATATTGTAGCTAATAACCTTGGATACCATTTTAAAATGACTGTATGTAATTAGTAAAAGCGGTGTAGTGCATCGAGGTCTGGGAATCACAGAAACAGTCTCCAGAGTTCACAGATCGTGGGTGTGAGATCTGATTAATATAAAATTTCTTCAAAAACAGTCTCAGGTTGTTTCTGCGAAATACGATAAAATGAATCAGTCACTCAGTAAACTCGAACTTTATCGTGAAGATTTTGGATGAGGTTTGCATCATAAAAAAAAGAACACAGCAAAAAGATTTTGGACTGTGTTTGAAAGATGTTGTCACTCTGGTGAATTTCTTATATTTATGGAAGCTGTCTGTTGAATATATGTTTATGCAGACTTATTTCTGAGTGCTGCTATGAGACCGGGGCTGTTTCTCAGCCCACATCTGACAGGCAGGAGAAGCGAGCGCTACACGACTTTACGTCACAGAAGTTGGCGTCGCTGGAATTAAATCATGGTCGACGCGATTTGCAAGCCATCTCACAGACAATGAACTTCTTGCGTGTGGTGATATGTGTTGAACTGGCTCAATATTGCGAATCGACACGTGTTGGTTAGTGACAGACATTACAGATGAAAACACAAGATAAAGTCTGACTAAGAATGATTTTTTCTGTGTTTCAGAACAATAATTAAAAGTGTCAGGCTGTCAGGACCAAACACAGCCATGGCAGACTAACATGGTTCAACAGTGTCAGCTGGAAAACATGAGGAAGGCAGCGAAGTAGCAATAACATCCAGAACCACGTGTTCCTCAGCAGCCAGTCAAACTGAAGGCGACGACTGGACTTTTTATCCCCTCAACGATGTTGAAGAAGAAACTGATCCTGGCTGTCAACACAACGTTGTTTCAGCTAAAAGGACTAAAGCAAACCTGTGACCTCCAAGTGAGTTTTGCCTTACACAGCAACAAACAGCTTAAAGTGCTTTACTGACACCCTCACGTAAAAGGTAATAGAGTTGATGAAACATAAACTCACATCTAAAACTTCTAAACAAGAAGAAAAAATAATATTATTGCGCACTTTCAAAAATAACTAAAACAGACAACACACAGGAAACGTCTGCAGACTTGCTCTTCGTCACGCTGGTCAAATTTGTCAACTCAGGAGGGTTTTCATGGCTGCAGTGTCTACATAACAGGAAGCTTTGTGTTTATTTTGTATTACCTATTTTGAACTTCCTCAATCATAAATGGATAAATCCAAAAACATTTTAGTAACTAAGACTGAAACTAATAAAAACTAGAGTGAAACACTGCAATGAGTTCTGGAAACCAAGTGAAACTAAACTGAGCTCGAAGCAAAAGCAATAATAAGAGCAGATGTTTGAATCTTGGTTGTGTGTCTCACATGCGTGTGGCACAACAGATATGACTTGTGGTTGGTGACCCACACTCAGCATAATGCCTCAGCATTACAGTACAAAACAACCACAGTTACACAAATGCTGCTTTCCCTGCATCTGGATTTCATGAGCTGTGAGATGACTGAAACTGTAAAAGTGTAAAGTAGTTCATCTTTATCAGTCATTTCCATGTATGTGTGGTTGAATAACTTCAATATTAAAATATAGCCACTTCCACTTTGTCCACAGCATAGTCTGCACCATGTTAGATAACAAATAAACCACCTTAAGCAGCTGGGAACTGCCTTAATTCTCACTTAAAAAACAAAAATGAAACAAGGCTGTGTCTTTGAAATTAGGTACCCTGTAGTCATATGTAGCCTCAGGGTTCTCATCACAGGCAATGACCTCCGGGGCCATCCAATAAGGAGTACCGATGAAGGTGTTCCTCCGACCGATCGTCTTATCGAGCTGGGCTGACACGCCAAAGTCAACTGCAAAAAAAATAAAATCAAAAAAAATAAAAGGTTTCATGTGTGAAAAACAGCCACAACTGTTGCTACTTTCAGAAGCGTCTTTGTGGTCGTGAGATTTATGTGTTTGAATATGACTGTGTGATTGTTCCGTTGTTCTCCCAGGGGTTACGTCTGCTTGAGGAACCACAGCGCATGTGTCAGTGTGTCATACCCAGTTTGACTTCGGCATTCTCTGTGAGCAAAACATTTTGTCCCTTAATGTCTCGGTGAATCACATGGTGGGAGTGAAGATGGGAAAGGCCCTGGAAGACAAATATGAATACATATAAACACTCCCGTGCACACACGGTCAGATGACCGCCGCTATAAATACGAAGGGGCAAACGCTGCCCTCGGAGAGCATTTAGATCACGTGTCTGAAGGATTACTGAATGGAGAGCAGGATTTAGCTTTTAGCTTCAAGTCCATCAGTAGACATCCTTACTTTAGGCAGTTACTGAGTGGCCGAGTAACTCAAGCACAGTTTTAGTGTGTGTATTTGCATTCTCGCTTCTTCAAAGTGGGTTAAATAAACAGGAAGTAAGTCTTATTTCAGACAATGACTTCACCATGGTTTCTGTGTGTATTTGTGCGTGCGTGTGTTGTGATGTTAAAACAATGGGGAGACAGCATGGCTGACAGCAGTGGAGAAAACTCTGGCGACAGTCCAGAGCCCTTTGTCTCTCAAGTTTTTTTACAACTACAAAAACAACAAAATAAAAAAAATGAGCTCCGTTTCATTTTTGTTGCAGATAACGGCAACATCAAGGACACCGGGGGCTGATATAAGCTGATATGTTACTGTGTATGTCTCTGAGCCACAAACACCAGCACAGAAAGCGAAGCAAACATCCCGGAGCCTTTCTCAGGACCTCGTGATCTCTCATAATGATAACCATAACATTTTACAGAGATATATACTTAAAAGGCCAGTTTAAAGCACATAACTAAAAGAAGAAATCCCCCCGAGTCACAGTGGGAAACATACGAGAGAATAAATCCCTGAACATGAGGAAGTATCAGTGTCAGTTTGGCTGCTCTTTGATGTTTTGGCAAAGAATCACTAAAAGCAGCCATCGTGTTTCTTTACAACACCAGACACTGAACCACGCTTACATCCACAAACAAGTTACTACCTGCGTTTTTTTAACCAACACTAAAACAGCACCGCAGGCAGAGAGAGGTCCCTGCTGAGTGTTTGTTTGTGTTATTAGATCACACAGAGTTAGCTGACGATGGAGGGTTTGACACAAACAGCATCGTTGCATTACCCAGAAAGCTCACATCTTCTATACTTATTTAAAATGGTCACTTATAAAGGTAAAAAAAACTGTGTGCTTGATCTTACCCTGAGCACCTCCCGGCAGATGTAAGCAATCCAGTCTTCTTTCAAACAGTTTCCTTTGGTTTTCTTCACCAAGTCTGTCACAGAGCCAGCGCCACAGTACTCCATCACTAACTATATGGGAAATAAATAGCAGAAACATGTGGTGTTTGACACAGGGTAACCCAAAAGAACAGCAGTTGTTTAATAAAAACTAAGATAATCCACAGTTTGTGCTGAAGAACAAACAAATGTGACGAGTTAACAAACCCAGAGTTGGTGGTCCTGTCCAGCAGGGCCTTTCTTAATGAAGGCACCGTAATAAGTAGCAATGTTTCTATGGTGGGAATAACTTTTTAACATGTTGATCTCCAGCTTTATCTCCTCTTCTTCCTCCTAAACACAAGAACAAAAACATAAGGAATCAAACAAGTGACAAAAATATTACTGCCATGTGGAATTTCATTATTAGTCATGGTCATCTGACCGTTCACAGGTGATTGAAAATGGCGCTGCCTGGTGTTTGTCTGAAGAGCAGGTGTTACGGCGCTGTGATGCTTCTGTGTTGGGTTCAAAAAGGTTTCAAGGCTTTTATAAAAGTGGCCCTTCTGCCTTGGACATGTGACCTGTTTATTTAAAGTTTTAAAGTGTCGCTCCAAATGTAAAATCACAAACACATCCAGGTAAATAGCCTCTTGAATCTGTTTTATAACCCTTAGATGATCTCTCACCCAGCTACTGGACCTTAACTCAACTACTCCCATCCCACAACAAAACCACTGGGGTTGGTCGACTTTACGTGACAGAGGACAAAAAGAAAGCAGAGGAAACTGTGTGCGGCACTTTTTGTTTTCCTAGTATAAATCCTGGAAATGACTTGTGACTTCTCCAATTCACTGGACTCCTAAATCTACTCAGGATCTGGAAACGAGAGCAGAAGAAAAGAGGAGAGCTGGAGAAGCTGGCTGTGGTTGTTAATCAGGAAAGTGGAAACAACAGAGAGCTTCTCACAGTCGCTGCCCTCCCTTAAATCTTCACAGGAGGGGAGAAAAATGACAAGGCAGAGTTTGAACTTTCACTTCCGTTTGAAACACACAGGCTTCTGCCTACGACGAGGTTGTGTGTGTGTGTGTGTGTGTGTGTGTGTGTGTGTGTGTGTGTGTGTGTGTGTGTGTCTGCAAGAAGGCAGATAATAGCCAAGCATTTCCTGCTGTCACATCCACACAAAGAAACTACGACGTTTAGATGTCAGAACAATCTGTAATATAATTTATTCAGGCACTCTATAATTTGTATTTGACTTCTTTTTCTGGGGGAGGCTCTAACGAGTTCTTAACACGTCATCTAGTTGTCTGATTATTCTCTCCATTAATCACGTAATTATCTGCTACATAAAATGTAAGAAACAGAGAAAAATGACAAAGTCTGTGCTAAACTCTCCAGTTTGGCTGCATTACTGAACAAGAAACCAAAACCCAAAGATATTCCCTCTTGATAAGATTTTATCAAGACAGAAGACTGAGCGTGTTGGATTTTGTGATCTTTTAACATTTTATTTTACTTCACACCGATATAAATCCAAAGCCGTGCAAGCCTGTCTGTGGAGCAGTACCTTGCTAAATGCTAAGATTGGAACTCACTCATTCTAACAGCAAACATAAGCTGTTTACAAAAAAAGCTCTAGCTGCTCGCTAGGCTTCACCTCTTGACTGCATTTGTTATATTGGTGCCCTTTTGAAGCATTTTCACAGCTCTGGTTAGTGAAATTCTGATCATTAGTCTGGTACTTTGCCTCCCCAAGTAGGTAACTGTGTGTTATACCCACACAGTTTAGAAATGCAGCTGGCTAACCTACACTCCTATTGTTACCTGACACCTTAAGATCAAGATGGCCACGAAGTTAAAGAGCAAACTCCAAAGCGAGGAATCTAGAAGCCAGTGGTTGACATCATAAACCATAAAAACAGTGTGTGGAGGTTATTACAGAGCCATACGTTCACACAACGCGTACTGCTATGGGTACTTAGGACTAGGATGTAGGCCGAGAGCAGGGTCTCTGGAGAGAAATACACCACCACAAACTGTCTCGTCTTTTCTTTCAATCCTGCATATTACATGTCTACCGGACATCATGCTTTAATAGTACAAGGGATTGTTTTTCTTTAGAGGGCACAACCATAGCGGTTAAAGTAAATATCGAACACATGGATTGGATGGGTTGTTGCCAACATCTGGTGATAATCTGGAACTATATTGGTCACGTGTTCAATGCTTATTTTATCAGCTGTATATTCAGCGATTCCTAGTACCGAGAAAACTCAACTGTATGTGTAATAAGTTGCAAGAAACTCTTGCACTACAGTATGTGTAAATTTAATCCAGGAGCTGAAGAAAAACAGGTCATCTCGATGCAAAACCCTCAAACAGGAGTCACGTATTAAAGGCTGTCATGTATGATTTATGTTAACAGGATGATTATCACGGTGGTGTTGAATTTAATTACACTAACGTTCCACTTTGGTCGTTACGCATCTTATGATGTTCTGTCAGTTATATACTGTGTAACGCAGTCTGCCATCCATCGCTTCAGCCTGCTCTCAATGGCTCATTAGCAGAGTTACCCTCATTTCTCCATCAAACTGTCGTCAGGTAGTTCATGCGATGGCACAAATAGTGTTTAGTGTTTATGGTGTTGCTCAGGCTGTTTGAACATGAAAGGATGCATTTGAGAAGTTGACATTCTAGGTAAAGAACAGGTGGAGCATAAAAAGGATGTCGAAATAAAATAGAGATAAATAAGGATTATTTTTGAGCAGGAGACAGCGTTGCCTCAAACACGACACATGATGACACAGGTACACTCTGAGAGTAGTGAGGTAATGAACCCTTACCTCTGTGACCTCCATGACTTTGATAGCTGCCAGCTGACCTGTCTTGACATGACGGCCCTGTTGGAAAACACACACAATGAGATACGATCACTGTAGAGATTCTGTTAAATATTCTGCACCAGTTCAAATTTCTTAAATCACAAGTGCAGCTGTGCATCTTGGAAAGACAGGCAGCAACTGGATCGTAATATAAAAGATTAGCCTCTAAATGTTTGACGAGGACTACAACAACTGTCCCACGCTGGAGTCTGTAAACAGATGAACGCTCACAAAGTGTTCCCGCTCTCCCTGTAACTCTTCTGAGTGAATACTTGGACTGTGATATAATTCTCAATATTCATGGACTCGGGCAAGTCCACCTAATTTCATTTTCTCTTGAAAGACGCAGACAGAAAGAACAGGACATGACACGAGAGAGAGAGCGCGAGAGACTAAGTCAGGATGGAGGAGCAGAGCTGTAAAGTGCAGTCAGGTGAAAAAGGGAAAATTGAAAACCATGTCATGACTCAGAAAGCTGACAAGATACTAGAGTAGCTACTCTATAAGCCTTTAAGCTGTGATGTATGACAGTTCTGTGGGAGTGTATAGTGTATGTGTCTGAAACAGACCACCAGACATGACAAACTCGCCATTATTCAATCAGTCAGCAGTCAGGATTCATACAGAGAGACAAAGTCAGACAAACACAGACACTGAAATGAGGGGCAAGTTTAAAAGTAACAAATATCTGCCTATTCATCTGTTTCCCCCTCAGCAGCCAATTCTTAGAAACGCTCGCGGCCATTTCCAAAGAAATATTGTTGATATGAACAATTGGTCCCGTAGCTATACAGGGAGTGCAGAATTATTAGGCAAATGAGTATTTTGTCCACATCATCCTCTTCATGCATGTTGTCTTACTCCAAGCTGTATAGGCTCGAAAGCCTACTACCAATTAAGCATATTAGGTGATGTGCATCTCTGTAATGAGAAGGGGTGTGGTCTAATGACATCAACACCCTATATCAGGTGTGCATAATTATTAGGCAACGTCCTTTCCTTTGGCAAAATGGGTCAAAAGAAGGACTTGACAGGCTCAGAAAAGTCAAAAATAGTGAGATATCTTGCAGAGGGATGCAGCAGTCTCAAAATTGCAAAGCTTCTGAAGCGTGATCATCGAACAATCAAGCGTTTCATTCAAAATAGTCAACAGGGTCGCAAGAAGCGTGTGGAAAAACCAAGGCGCAAAATAACTGCCCATGAACTGAGAAAAGTCAAGCGTGCAGCTGCCAAGGTGCCACTTGCCACCAGTTTGGCCATATTTCAGAGCTGCAACATCACTGGAGCGCCCAAAAGCACAAGGTGTGCAATACTCAGAGACATGGCCAAGGTAAGAAAGGCTGAAAGACGACCACCACTGAACAAGACACACAAGCTGAAACGCCAAGACTGGGCCAAGAAATATCTCAAGACTGGTTTTTCTAAGGTTTTATGGACTGATGAAATGAGAGTGAGTCTTGATGGGCCAGATGGATGGGCCCGTGGCTGGATTGGTAAAGGGCAGAGAGCTCCAGTCCGACTCAGACGCCAGCAAGGTGGAGGTGGAGTACTGGTTTGGGCTGGTATCATCAAAGATGAGCTTGTGGGGCCTTTTCGGGTTGAGGATGGAGTCAAGCTCAACTCCCAGTCCTACTGCCAGTTTCTGGAAGACACCTTCTTCAAGCAGTGGTACAGGAAGAAGTCTGCATCCTTCAAGAAAAACATGATTTTCATGCAGGACAATGCTCCATCACACGCGTCCAAGTACTCCACAGCGTGGCTGGCAAGAAAGGGTATAAAAGAGGAAAAACTAATGACATGGCCACCTTGTTCACCTGATCTGAACCCCATTGAGAACCTGTGGTCCATCATCAAATGTGAGATTTACAAGGAGGGAAAACAGTACACCTCTCTGAACAGTGTCTGGGAGGCTGTGGTTGCTGCTGCACGCAATGTTGATGGTGAACAGATCAAACACTGACAGAATCCATGGATGGCAGGCTTTTGAGTGTCCTTGCAAAGAAAGGTGGCTATATTGGTCGCTGATTTGTTTTGGTTTTGTTTTTGAATGTCAGAAATGTATATTTGTGAATGTGGAGATGTTATATTGGTGTCACTGGTAAAAATAAATAATTGAAATGGGTAAATATTTGTTTTTTGTTAAGTTGCCTAATAATTCTGCACAGTAATAGTCACCTGCACACACAGATATCCCCCTAAAATAGCTAAAACTAAAAACTACTTCCAAAAACATTCAGCTTTGATATTAATGAGTTTTTTGGGTTCATTGAGAACATGGTTGTTGTTCAATAATAAAATTATTCCTCAAAAATACAACTTGCCTAATAATTCTGCACTCCCTGTACAGCTTGGACTTGGAGGACAGCAGGGTGTCAAAACATGTGTGTCTACATCGACCATTTCCACATCTGAGGAGTTTTCAGGAGTTTGCAACAAGCTTGACGGCATAAACACGTCTGTCATAATCCAGCTGAATGGTGGGTGGCATATTTTGTAGCTCCGTGTCCTGTTATAGTTAGCCTGTTCCTCTTTATGAATAGAAGACAAGTCATTCAACTTCAGTGGCATGAATGGAAAGTCACCAAGTTAAACTGAACTAAAGATTTACAAAATGTGCAGTTTTTATGTGAAAGAGTGTTTTGTTTGTTTTTTTTTTACAACGAGCACCGAGGTTACTTTTACTGGCTAACAAAACCAGCATCCATCCTTTTGCGTCAACATGTTTTTTGATTATGTCTCAAGAAAACAGAATTCAATCATGGTACGAGGCGGGAGTTCTTGGCTGATCGTGGGAAATAACAAATGGGAAGTTTGGAGAATATTTATTATCACAGCAAATAGACTGTACTGTTCAAGAACAGAAAGATGGTGAGAAACAACTAACAATGTGCTGGCAAACCTGCTGTAGGCTTCAGGGATACTCAGCACAGACAATTTATTTTAGAAATAGATCCATGAAGATGTGACATCTTTAAAGAAAGTGTTGTCAAGAGAAAGAAGAGGAGCTGCCTGGTTAGTTAGAAATATACTGCAGTAGAATATTATCCAATGAGCTCAAGTTATTCATGTAAACATCATTCAACAAAACATCAAAGTAAACATCTGTCATGTAGCTCTGGTCTGATATTGATGGCACTTCAAACTCTTAAAAAGAAGAAACAAATCAAAAGATATTAAAAATAAAATAATCTTCCCTGAAAAGTGAACAGTGCCCAGAGAGTGAGCTGCAGCTGGAGCCTGAATCCTTGAAAAGTTTTATTTATCACGCCATGTGTTCTTTGATATAAAGCATGTCAGTGTTTTGGTCACTACAGTGAAACTAAACATCTTGACCAGTAGCATGCAGACTTGGTTCACAGTCGGTTGAAGTGTTCCTCGGCCAGTCCAAACCCTTTTCAGCTGGAATTCTTCACACACATTTCACTGAGCATGAGCTGTGATGTGAAGCCGTCTCTTCATCCTGGCCTTGATTGTGTCCTAAAGTAGAGGACAGTGTCTCCATAATTGCAAAGAATTGTGGCATGGAGTCATCCACTAGCCTGGCTATAATAAATAAGGAAATGGCCTTCCTGTCCCATCACACTTGATGGTGTGTGCTTGCTGCCACCACAGCAAACCAGTGTGAAATGTTCTCCACTCAGCTGATCTAGTTACTCATTAAAAATACGCCGCACTGACGCGCATGCACACACTAACAGGGGTCTGGTCTCTCCATCAGAATTAATTGGAGAAAAATGTTGCTCTTATTTTGCATCCTGAAGTCCATGAATATCTCTCACACACACACACACACACACACACACACACACACACACACACACACACACACACAATAAGGGAAGACTACAAATATCGTTTCAGTGAAAAGGTTACTATAATATATTCATGCATATGCTAATCAGATACAAGCGAGACATTTATAACACAGACAGCACGGAGACAAACGAGAGAAACAGTCTCACTGCATCTCTCTTTCTGTCCTGCTCTTGCTTCAGTGTCAGTCTCGCCACCCGCTGTATCTGTCCCCTTCAAGATCAATATGTTGGTTACATACGTGGATATGTGAAAGATTAATTCTCCTGAAGAAACTGAGTGTGGAAACTGTGCCACTTAAAGCCTATACGGTTGTAACCTTAGTCAGTATAAAAGATGGATGTAGCTTCCAGTTCACATAAAAGTGAAGCCGTTGCTGAAGTGCCTTTAACCTGCATTCTTTCACATGGCCAGCAGGGGGCGACTCCCGTGGTTAGCTTCAGGTGTCTCAGCTTCCTTGCTCTGAAACTTCAGCAGCTACTTTTCTAATTGTTATATCGGCTGAGCCATGAAAGGAGGTGTGACGAGGCAATTGGGGAAAAAAATGCTCAAGGCTCCATAACAGGACTTCACTAACAAAGGGGTGACATCATGGTGGTTACGTCTATCTGCTATACGGTCTGTGGCAGTAACTGCATGTGTTTGTGTTCATGTAGCTTTGTGAGAACAGATTGGGGACTGTGCGATATGACCAAAATCTCATATCCATATAAGACATTTCTGTAAATTCTGTGACTTTCGGGCAACTTGACTTTACCATTTACCATTTATGTTTTCAGCTGGGCGTGGTGCACCTGGAGTCGAGTGTTTTGACGGATGCATGAAACTATGTATTTTTAGACAGGAGGTGTAGCCCCGCCATTTTCTTTGTGAGTATTTATTACACGGCGTGCTGCGGGGGAGAGCCTGTTCTAACGTTTGAGTCTACGGTTTATTTTGAGCACTTGACGGCTGTTTTTGCTTCTCATCTGTAAACTCTCTCCACACGCTTTCAGGTGATTCTTGCGTCGGTGGTAGAGGTTTGTCAGGTTTGAGTCTGTGGTGGAGACCTGTTTCCTGCATAATTTGCATAGTACAGTTTTCTGGCCAGTATCAGACTTTTCAGAACCAAACCATGTCCATGCTGGTCCTCGATTTGTTTGGAGCTACCTGGTCCTGCCTCATCTTCACTGGCCATGCTGGGACTTATCTGTGCCTGCATCCATGTGCTGACCATCCAAACGATGAAAAAAAAAAATATTGCTGCAAACTGTTTATTTTGCGACACCACAAAACAAACAATATCATCCGATATGAAACGACAGATGTTTTAATTTCATCATCCGATACATGTCCTCATATCGCACAGCCCTAATGAGGACATTTTTCACTTCACCTTCAGTTTTGAAGACTTTGGGTCACGGTTGAAGTTAGGATGGGAGTAATATCTATTGACAGATATCTCCACATGAATATGCAGAATAGATTTTCGATACTGGCTCTGTGGGGTCTTTTGTTTGGAGTCTTTTGTGACGACACTGCAGTGCAGACCAGTCGTGTTTGAGGCGACTTTGACTTTTAGCAGTTGAAAACTCTGGGCGGAGAGAATAAGAACAAACTTGCTGAAAAGGTTTCTAGAAACCATCAGTTATCATCTGAAGTTCATTTAGCTTTTAGTTTGTTTGTTAACATGTCTCAGCATTAATAGTTAGTCTGTAATCAGTAACCACCGCTCAGAACCACAAGGAACCAGAACACTTGGCCTGCGATTTTCACTTGTCTGGAGCACTGCTGGCACACACTGATCATTTTCCACACCGATAGTCCAAGTCTTTTTCCCTCATATGAGTCAATTTTAAGTTGCCACAGTTAAGTAACACTATTATTAACATGAACCTCCAGTGATAATATTACATGAATGGTTATTTCTTATTCAGTGATGTTGATAAGGTGCATGATAAAAAGTGTACACCCAAACAAAAGATTCACTTTATTTCAGCTTAGCTGTGCTTGCACATGTGGAGGCTGCATTACTAAAGTTCACCACATGAAATTCAGAGAGGCAGTTTCAATCCCGGGACACGTGAGCGTTCACTGAGAAATGAGAAACAGCAGCAGCAGAGAACAATTACTAAAATGATTAAATATGACAGCTCAGATCTGAAGGCTTTGGTTGGCCTACGAGTGAAAATGGTTTTGGTATCTCATACGAGGAAATCAGTCCCACATCCACTGGGCTTTAGCTGGGGTGGGACCTTCAGATGCATTTCACATGTTTGATCACAATGGGATGTGGGGAGTTTTTGACCAAAGTCAAAAAGTCAATCAAATGTCACAGTTTCAATAATGAGCTGTGTTGGTGGGAATGTTTGTGGTAGGAGCTGGGCTATGTCTATTACCAGGCCAGGTAATATCCTGTGAAGTGATGAGGGCTGAATTAGCATAATTATCTTTATTTTGCACATTAAAGCTTTTTTAAAACTTTTTTTCTACTTTTCCATTCACATGTAACCTTCATTAGCTGGAACTACAGTTTCAAAGCTGCAGTGTTTTCATTACATGGGTGTAAACTCCACAAAGGTAAACTCACCACACCGTCATCAGAGGAGAACTGGGAAAAATCAAGCAGCTCCTTTTTTGCTTTCTATGCATGTTACATGTACAAGCAGTCAGATGAATAGCAGCTTGGCCAATCTGTGGGCTCTCACCACATACTCTCTTATTTTATTACCACAAAAGAAATAAAAGGAATGCACAATAAAAACAAAGAGCTAATGAAAAAGAATCCTAATAATTTTTTACAGTCTGGGAAAACAGCCCTAACTGACAGCAATAGTCATTACACACTCAGAGCCTGCATCACAAACTTAGGAGGTGGGTGAAAGGTAATGACCAGGCAAGCCAAATGCATTATGGGAATTCTAAGATTGAGAAACTGTGAGGTTGGCTTCATACTGTCTGACTCTATCAGAGTGTCAAATACTGATTTCTCTGGTTTTTAAACAAGCTCTACTATTGTACCGAGTTCAGCGCTGAATCACTCGAGTACTTTTAATTATAGTTCTGGCATTTAGAAAGTAAAGTAAGGAGGCCAGATACTTTTATGAATGTTCTAACAATTGGACTCACAGCTCTGGGACACATGGGTAATCAGCACAAGCTGCAGCTCTAACCCTCATGGGGGGCCGCTTTCCTCTTCTCTCTCTTTAATAGGTCTCTCTCCCTCTTCCTTCCTCCACTCTGTCTCTCTGGCTTTCACCTCTGCCTTCCTTCCGTTGCCCTCACTCACTTTCCTCTCCATTTTTACCCTTTGTCTCGCTCTCTCTCTCTGCTCTCTCTGTTTCACTGTTAACAAACAGTATTTCTAATACTACCCATTCTGCTCCAGCTCACACCTTCCCCCACAAACACTTACCTAAGAAACTAAAACTTTAACTTTGAAAGCTATTACTCATTTCAGTTACATCTAATAAAGAAGCATTAGGTGACTACATTTTTAATGTAAGGAAGCTCTTAGTTGTGTGGCAGCAGAAAGTGTTGAGCTGGGGGAAGGAGTCAGTCTGTGCTGTCAACGCAGACTGACAGTTGATCAGTCTGTGATGTCAACGCAGACTGACAGTTGATCAGTCTGTGAATGTCCAAGTCCACATTTGGACATGATTTTGGTCAGCAGATCTCCTCATGAGCAACACAGGAATGATGATATGTGAATAACAGAAAGGGAAGCAATGCAACTGAAACTTGAAAGAGGAAGTGCAAGTGATTCAGTCAGAGTGGTACTACAGCCAGCTGTTGTATGGTTTCAACACCGAGTCAAAGTTTGCACAGATGCTCGAGTGAAACTTTCTTTGACCCATCACAAATGTAATTCACATTCATTTACGGATCAATTTACATTGATATTCTTGATTTTTGTTATTCATGTGATTACCACAACTCAGCCACACAGGTCAGTGACACACAAATAGTTAAAAAAAAAAATTCCAACTGCTGTAAATTAGTCACACTAATTATCATAGTGGCATCATTGTAAATTATAAAGCTACAATATTGTGCTTAAGATACTGCAGTCACTTTAGTCAGTGTTACTAAGGAAAATTGTGTTGCGTCAGCAGTGCTCAGAGGTCTGTGCTTTAGTAGAGTTTGGCTTTTTCACAGTGTGACACACACACATACCCACACACACACAGATGACTCTATAGCAGTGGCTCGCAGAAGGGAAGTTCCTTTTGCAAACAGGGAAACGCCCTGTGCGTGTGTGTGTGTGTGAATGATGTGTATATGGTGAATAAGACAAGCACGCACCATGCACTACGAATGTCCAACACAGCATTTTAATATATTTATGTGCATGTGTCACCCATTTCTTCTGTCGAGCACCTCCTTGCTTCTAAGCAATAAAACTTCTGCAGTCTCTTTACATTTTCTTTCGTTTTTTATATTTTAAGACGGGGCAAATTATCAAAGATGTACAGTAAAATGTTTAAATCTGTATCTGCATTTATACTGTGGGAACTTGGGTCGCTGCAAGGTATTGTTCTTTGATGTGCCAAAAACTGTCAGGGTGCACTGTGCAGCACGGTGTCAGATTTAATTATATGGAATAACCACTCTTACTATTATTTGTATCGTGCAAATGGGTTTCATCTTTTAATTTTCAAACATCTCGAAATCTACACTTATAAGTGAACACACTGGACTTTTTATATTGGTGTACTGGTTTATTGAATCTGTTATCACTAAGTTCTCTAATTGTCACGTCCTTAGATGAGGTTGAACACAAAAGCACTAAAGCTTCTTTGATTCCCTGAGTAGTTCCTGGCGTCTGTTTCTGGGGTAATTTTGAAGAAAAGCCCTGATTGTCACCAGGCCTCTCTGCTCTCCATGCCGTCTAATTGTGTCTGTCTTTGCATGTCAGAAAATCCCATCTGCTGACCAGGAGGCTCTTCCACTCAATTAAGATGAAAATGAGGATAATTTGGGCACACTTTGCTCCGGTGTCTGTTCCAGTGGACACTGGGGTTTGATTGACACGGGATCAGATGTCTAACTGACAATTGCTGGATCAAAAATCAAATGTGTACATGAGTCATGGGAAAATTTCATAATCACTACAATCAATTCCTGATGCACATCAACTCTGAGGCCTCAATTTAGAGCAGAACTGATTGGGAACATAACCTAAGTTGGAATACAAACATTTTCACCAAGCAGAGGATCACTGTGACTGACAGCAACAGCAACCTGCACATAAAAAAAAACAAAAAACAAAACACCATCCTGGTGGATCCTGTTCCACCTTCATCTTCTGCCTCTCCCTTTTGGCAGTACTTATTGTAGGATTCTTCACATCCTATCACAGCTAACATGCCCTCATTTAGTTTTCCTTCTATACAGATCAACTGCTTCACTAGTTACATTTGTTCCAACACTGATTGCATTTCTGTCTCCAAAAACATTTCCTTTCAGGTAGACAGGAATGGTCTCTCAGATCACGTGAATACACGTAAATCAGTGAGTGTAAGTATGAGATTTCTTGACTTGAATCCACATGAGGATTGAGGAGGTATATTCACACTGGGTGAGGTGATGCAATATGCCTCCTGCATGCTCAGGTAGCACCTCGAATGGGGAATCTGCAGTTGCAAGCAGGCACCATCTCTTGCTGTGTGCTACGTGTAACAAAGGGCAACTTCAGGCAATGCTTGCACCAGATTCTCCTGCCACTGCTCAGTGTTCACGTGTGAAATTAGTAATGCACGACATTTGTCTTTTAAAAGTAAGAATCGCTGTATTGCAATAGCAGTTTCACTGTGGGTAACGGTAATTGCTGTATGATTATTGTACTCACAGATTTTCTTCCTATTAAATAGAAGAGACCTTCAGCACAACCATGTGCAGCTCATACGGCATTGTGTGATTGTTAGTTTTATACCTCTAATACTACCTTAAATGATCTGAATTAAAATTACCGGTATAATGGTGGCATTTTAATCCGTGGTGCTCACCTTTAGGTAATCAAAGTTTCTTATTCATCCAACAATACTACACACCTATCATTCAATGCAGAGGCATGAAGAAATAAACAAAGGAAGAGCCCAGATGCAATGTCAGCACTCACATCAATCCACAAGTGTTTTTGTACGGGGTGAGGAGAGCGTGTGTGCAGTGCCAGTTATTGTTCTCCAGGCCATGCTGCATTCATGGTTTCCCAGGTTGAGGCTCACTCTCATTATAAGACCGTGTACATGGGAAACCAGATTTGCTCAGCCTCATTAAGGTCTGATTGATTGCCTGTTAGAGCTACACACCATCATTATTACTTTACCTATAGCGAGGCTTTTAAACCACAGCAGAGTGCTGGCAGACTGCGGCTCCATTATTTGTACTGATGCAGGCAGAAAAATGCCCCAAATAACATTTCTTTAAGAAAGTTAAAAACACATAGAGGGCCAGCCAATTAACTTTTTAAACTATTCTACACAAGTAATTTTTCAAGCAGGGTCAAGCATCATTAGAGAATACAGTACACAGAAAGAAAAAGGTATCAGACATGGTACCGCCTTCAGTCATTAGAATCACTGCTGTGATTCAGCTCACAGTTTATCAGTTTTTGTTTTTCTTCCCTTGTTAATGCTCTACTAAATGTTACTCACATTTGTTAATGCTTTAGCCCTGAAAAAAAAAATCTTTACCAA
>NC_140527.1:17977553-17998297 GCF_057382185.1 Mchenga conophoros | reverse complement strand
AGCACACATACAACTGTGCATACACACACAGATGGTTTTGATAGAGATCGAAGCCGACAGATCACAGTAATTAAAAAAGATAAGAAAGTAGCCATTCTAACACAGGCACCCACACACATACACACATGGACTCTGAAGCATCAGAGAGAATACAGCTAGAAAGCACCAAAAACAGGTGGAGGGCAAGAGGTGACACAGTGAAATGATTGTGTCAGACATTTTGAAATTACCTTTGTAACTTTTATAGTGTTCACAACGTCCCATAGAAAGAAAACATTTACAGGATATAGTTACAGTGGTTTTGGAGGCATACAGGAAATGTTCTGGAGCCGGTGAGAGTTGCAAGGTCGGGTCAATGTAATTGGCTTTCTGAAATACAAAGATGTCAATGTGCTGCAAGAGTAAACACTATTGTTGTGTCCAAGTCCAAAGTCCATATTTCTACCACCAAATCCATTGTTACAACTCAAGGCATGTGCATTTCAAAGAATACTGACAAATATCAATGTACCAAACAGTGCAACAGGTTAGCATTATCAAAGCAATAGTGAAAAAAAGAACTTTAATATACAAAGACCTTCATGATTAAGTTGTAGCCTTTTTAATTTTTGTTCCTCTCTTAGTTTTTCCCAAGTATTCCTCATTCACATATGTATCAACTACATGAGACATGCAGCACAGCCCTTATTAGGGATCAATAATATTTTTAGTTACAAGTCTACTGGATGGTTGGAAGGGATAAATCTACAGTACTATGCAATACATTATGCTTGAGTTGGTTATATTTTAAATGTTTAATAATTAAAAAGGCCATGCTCTGTATATAGTTATGAGAATGCGTCAACAAACACTTACCCACACAATAAGGTGGCTTGAAAAACAATGTAAAGCAGAAGCATTGGCAGGATTTGAACCCCACGCCTCTACGGAGACTGGAGCCTAAATCCAGGACCTTAGACCACTCAGCCGCACTACCTGATGCGCAGACAACTGGCTGTGGGAATGATAGTATACTGTTTGATGCAGCTACATCGCTCTTACTTTCAGTTTTATCAAAACTTTACCGACTTTGGAAAAAGGTTTTTCAGAAATATATGCCTTATGTGGAAAACAAATGAAATGTGAAGGATTTATTTGAAAAACTGCTGAAATGGAAAAACAAAATAATATTCATGAAACTATATGCATCATAAAACAGACAGAAAATATGCACATTCTGAATCTTTTTCTTAGTATGTTCAGGTCGAACATACTAAGAAAAAGATTCAGAATGTGCATATTTTCTGTCTGTTTTATGATTATGCCTGTTGCGTCTATCTAATCACCCAAACACATCAGGTCAAAGCATTTAGGCATGTACACATGGTCAGCATACCCTGATGGACTTCAAACACGCATCAGGGAGAAAGGTAAGTGGAAGTGGCAGGTTCTTAGTCAGAGTTTTTCCCACACAACCATCTCACAGGTTTACAAAGAATACTCCGAAAAAGAGAAAATATACACCAAGCAGCAGTTTCATGGATGAAAATACCTTTTTGTCAAAGGTCAGAGGAGAATGGCCAGACCACCTTGAACTCATAGGGAGGCAATTAATCAATGAAGAAGAAGAGCATGCAGAAGAGCATCTCTGAAAGCAGTTGGGCTACAGCAACAGAAGACCACACTGGAAGCCACGAGGCCAGGAAACTGAGGCAATTTTACACAGGAAAGTGAGTTGTGACTGACAAAAGTACAGACTGTTATGATCCAAGTGAGAAGTAACAAAGTAACAAATATCTTTAGTAGTGAAGTATGTGCAGAAACAATGAGAAATGGTTGAGGAAATACGTTCCTGATTTGAGAACTGCACTAGTGACAATGACTTTTCTGCTGTGAGAATCCAAAGCTAAGGTGATTTAGAAAAACTGTAAAACACTAGCGAAATGTTTTTTACTCATTTTTTTCTCATTCGTCACAGAGTTGAAGAGTTTGCATGTTCCTTGATTACTTTAGCACAATACTTAGAGCAAAATGTCTTTTCTTGATTGTTGTCATGCAACAGTTAACTCAAACTTCACATTGTCCAAACAGTTAACACACAGGCCTATACAGAGACACAAGTGACACAGTTTTCTTGCAAAAGGCTCTAACCGTACCAAAACACACCAAAACACTTAGAATATGAAACAAAACCAAACTTGGACAACAAAATCCAAAATACAGCAGTCAGTGTGAGTCAGTGCACCATTGCTTGTCATAGTAGCCCATTGCATAGCCTTCATGCCGGTGCAATTTGTTATCTTTCTCCATAGTCTGTGTCAAAATCGCCTTCTTGCAATGAATTGGATCCAGAATCAGAAGTGCTTTGATACGACGTTTATTGATCCCATGACTTTTTTCAAACTGTGGTTGAAAAAGGAAATACTGTAAATATTACAGAAAATATATGTACACCAAAATAAAATCTATTACAGTATAAGAAATAGAAACTATTGCTCCTCAGTGTCTACTGTCTTGTCTATGGGGCCACGTGGCTTCATCCACATCACATTCAATACCGTGTCTTGAAATGCACTGAGGGGAAAATCTTCTTGCATGCCGTATCCAACCTTAACATTCCTCTGCACCTTTCTCTTGGGCAGCAGCAGTCATAGCGGACAACAAAGGCATCATAGGGATGGTGATCCCTCCATGGGATTCAAAAATGGGAAATATGCTTGGAGGAACTGCATCATCATACGAGGGTGTACTGCAAACCACTCATTGACAAGGCGAGAGTGGTCATTATCCAGATAATGATGAAGAGTGGCATGCCAGAAGGCAACAGCCTTCCAACCATATCCATAATCACATACTGTGTATGCAACCATTGTATATAGTGTATTATCTTACTTTTTTTTCATTGATTGTACTTATTTGTATTTTTGTATTTCCTTCTGATATCTGTACCTGAGCTGAGGTGACGCAAAAATTTCCCCCTTGTGGGATCAATAAATGCTAATCTTATCTTATCTTATCTTATCTATCTTATCTTATCTGCTCTCCTCAGGTGGGATCAGCCTCTCATGAAGTGCATTTAGGAAGGTTATGAGGCGTTTGGTGTTGTATGGGTCAATAGTGGGAATATGGTCATTGGAGAAGGAAGCACACATGGTTATGTTGGTGCCCCTCTGTCCTGTAACTGTGAACGTGGCCTGTACCCAACGAGGTTCCTTCCACCACTCCTCACTTTACAGAGATTGAAACTGGCTTCATCAACATAAATGAAGAGGTGATGTGCCCCCCAGCTTCAAGCTCCATTATTCTCTACGTGAAAAAAGCAAAAATGAAATGTGACACCAGTAGACTCCAACTGCATGATATGACAGGCATTGTAATGTTTCCTTACCTCCTCATACTGGCATCTGGCCTCCTTCACAACATCAGAGTTCCTTTGAATAGGAACTGTGCAGATCTGCTTCATGGCCATATGGTTGCTTCTTATGACGTGCTCAGTAGTGGTCAGGCTCACTGCTGATGTTCCTAAATATGCCCTGATCTGTGATCACTGCTGCCCTGATTTCACACAGCCTTGTGGCATTGTTTTCTGCAACCATGTTCACAGCAGCTGCCTCCTGCTCAGCACTGAAAATGTTCCCTCTACCGCCAGAGAATGGCAGCCTTTGGATTCTATAAAGAATACATGTAATGGGAATGAGGAAACAGTTATATTAGATATTTCTGTATGTACTGCACAGCAACACTAACTGTTCTCCTGTCGAAACATTCTAACAATGGATGGAGCAATGTTTCTGTTTAGAACAGGTTGTCCAGCCTCTCTAAGTGAAAGGCCACAATTGATAACATGATCAGTAACAATTGCCTGAATATCTTCTGAAACCTGAGCTCTTCCAACTATACGTCCACCTCACACAGATTCCTGTACCTCTGCCTTAGACCTCCTCCATCCATGCTGGTAAAGAACAGCGCAGACGTGGCACCTTTTAAGGCCTGCAGACTGAGTGCTAATTGAAGATTTGTGTCAAACAGGTGCTTCAGTGATCCCATACTGCTCGTCGTAGTTTCTTATAGTTTGGAATAGGTGATTTCTGTTTGGTTACCATAGTTAAACAGTGGGCTTTGGGCTGCTTGTTTTGCAAAAGGGTTAACCCAGTTTTCATCATCGCTGTCTCAGCAGAGCAGAAGACAACTCTTGCAAATAAGTGGATCATATTTTATAATGTTTTGAGTGACTTGATTGATTGCAACCATGAATGCAATGATGGACAGTATCAAAGCAAGTGAGAGATCACAGTTCTGACTGACAAAAGTACAACTCGTTTTGATGAGTTGTTAGATTCAGATGGGAAGTGCATCAATACAAGAACAAAATGTTTTAGGTCTGAAGTATGCATAAAAACAACAGCAGTGTGGACAAACACAAGGAAACAGAGAGTGTGAGTGGGGAAATACGTTCCTGATTCCAGAACTGCATTATGAGTAGGGGTGGGTTTTAATAATCAATTCATCGATTAAAATTGATTCTGGCTTGGATAACGTGATATCGATTAATTAAAATCCTGAATCGATTTTTTAATATAAATGTATTTTGTCCAAAATTCCAGAATCTCAGGTAAAACGTCAGAAAATTTCAACAACCACCAAACATTTAAAACAGTAAATGAGAGCAGGTACACGGCTTCTGTACAAAGATGTAAACACAAAGCGCAGACCCGCCGATCAGAATCAGTGAGATGTCGCCTTTCTCACCTCACGGCACGGACACGGTCGGGGCTGAAAGCCGACAGCTCGCTGATTCTGATGTTTCGGCGGTCCGCGCTTTGTCTTTACGCCCTTTTTGCGCTGATTCTAAAGCTGTTAGTTTTATCTTTCTCCAAACAATATTGACTGAATCAGCAGAAAAAGAAGATCCAAACTACGCTTCACATAAACATCGTGATGGACTCCCTCTTACTTTTTCTGTTTGCTTCCACCATGATAAAATCACACTTCATGCACAGCTCTCTCTCTCTCTTTCTCAGTGTACTCCAAGACTCCAAGTTTCCCGTCTATCCCCAAAATCTGTTTTCTGCATTATTCGCTTGCTTGTTACGCACAAGTCTACCGTTATTTACAGCGCTGCCGGCCAATGTTTTTTTTTCCTTTTACTTACTTCTGAAAAGAAAACCTAATTTCTGCCGTTCAATAGGCTTCTGAACAAATTTAAACTTTTTAAAATTATATAAAATGCAAAATGCTCAGCTGTGTCTGTAAAAAAAACCGCTGTAACTTCAGAGGTAATGTTCATAAGGTGATCAATGTTTTTCGTTCGTTTTTGATGTACTGCAGAATATTTTTATAAAATCTCAGGCCAGGAAAATCACCTTCATGTTTTTCTGTGTTTTATCTTGAGCTACTTTGACACAAAGGCATCTGCTGTGATGCTCACACCTTTGATAAAGTCTGGAAAGTGTCAGCTTCCTTTTTATAGATACAAAAATATGTAAATGTACTGATCTGAATTATAATATTTCTGACTGTCTGAGGCAAAATTTCCCAGATTCAAATCAAATCGAATCGAATCGTGGATCAAATCGATTCAGGACCTTGTGAATCGGAATCGAATCGATTCTAGAAATCAGTGACGATACCCAGCCCTAATTATGAGCGATGAGAATGATGTTTCTGATGTGACAATTGCATCAAAGCAAGTGTAATAGTCTGGCACAAACTACACTGTACCCTACTGCAGTTTAACATATGACCCAATAGAAATGACTAGAAAAACTATTTTATTGGCAAACGACTGCTTTGACTGTATTTTTTAATGAAGAGATTAAAACGAGGCAGAGGAGAAGGCAAATGGAAGCATTGCAGTCCCTCTGTTTTCATTTTAAAGAACAGAGGTAGGAGGGAGGTCAGTCTTTCATGGAGACATCCTAAATCAAGTACCTAACAGTTCCAAAACTTCCCAGCCTCTTAGAACTGCTGCTTCACTGCTGTGGCTGTTACGATTAAACATCATTCAATCCCTCATTCAATATACACAATCTTCTTTGTTCCCTTCCACTGCTCAGCTGGGGGCTCGTTAGGTTCTTCAAGAGGCGTTGGCCTGCAGTGTGATTAGGCTGTATTTGTTTTATATCACTTTTCTCTTCACTTATCTTCAGCTCAGGCCATTTGTTGCTCTCTTTGACTGCATGTACCCGAAGAGGCTTTCTTTCCTAAACAACTCCTTCTGTTTGATGTTGTTGCTTTTGTTCCACCTTAGTTTTTCATTTCACACATTCTTCTGCTTTATCTTTTTACAGATCATCAGCATTAATATTTGAAACCGTTTTTTCCCACAAGTGAGTGTTGCAGCCAAAACCCTGCTTTATATTCGAGCTTTACACATTTTCACCTTTGAGAGTTGCCCAATGCAACCCCAGTTTTCTGTTGTTGACCTCTGAGCTGCTCAAGAGGGGTTGCCAAAATGAAAGTCAGGTTCCTTGCTCAAGGGATTGTCGGCGGTTTTCACTGAAGTAGTGTTACTCATTCACTTTTAACTCCCACATTCTCCCCATCCCATGAAGCACGGGAGCTGAATGCACCAGTGAGAATATGACTGACTCACTCCCAGTCGAAATCGCTTGTTGAAAATGTGTGGGTGAGCGGACTTAGATGAAAATAAAAGATGACACAACCGATACGGCCACAAGGCAAGTGAAATGTAGGGGACCAAGGGAAGAGAGTAAAGAGGCAGCGCAAAGTGAGGCAAGGTCAAGAGAGAGGGGACAAGATGAGAAGATGGAGGAGGTGAGGTGAGACGAAAAGAGAAAGGAGTTTAAAAAGGGGCAGAAGATTTGGTCACTGAAGGCAAGAAAAAGTGGGCACAAGTTGAAAAAGAAACTTTGATGAGTATTAGTTTAAAGTCAAGGCTTATATAAGGAAAATGAAGCACAGTTAGTGTTATTTCTAACTGAGAAATTATAAAGTTTTACTTGAGTCGTGTTCAATCCTGAATTAACAATCAGGCTCTTTGGTCAAATTTACATTTTTGGAGTTGATACACTGGCTCAGACTTTAATTTAGGTGCTTTCAGATGACATTATATCATTTTTGATTGGCACTGATTTCTTTGGTGTCCTGTATATAGATCTAGATAGATAGATAGATAGGCAGACAGACAGACAGACAGACAGACTGCTTCTACAAACATTTATGAGTGAGTCACTACAGCTGTAGAGACGTGTCCTCTGCCATGACCAATCACGCCTCTCCGTCTGGCAGTCTGGGTTTGGCGGATGCAGGGAGAGCAATACCAATTGCACTGTGCCCAGTTTGTTAGAGGTTGCATTACAGTGTAGAGTTGTTTTTGGGAGTTTGAAAGGAGTGAAAGGAGATCTTAGCACCAACCTTATCAATGCAGTGTTCTGCAGCTTTGTGATTCTCCATTGTAGTCATGCCCTGTTAACCATCAGACAGGGCTTCTTACCTACTACAGCAGGCCTTAATGACTATCCTGGTTTTTGACATAAAAAAAAGTTAATTTACATCTTATAATTGTGCAAAGTACTCTGGTCTGATTTTTAAATGACTTGCACACTGTACTACGGTGTGCATGCAGCTTGGGTATCACAATGTGTTCTCTGTAGTCATGTCATGTCTTTTTTTATAAAATGGAAACAAATGCCAGCAAGTAACAATGAGGAAAACACACCAGCAAACACTGAAAAAAAGACTTGTGACAAGATAAGCAGCAGTATACGATACAGGGAGAAGCTAAATAACAAGGCAAAGGGGTGTTATTGGGAGGGCTCGATCCACATGAACACAGACAATGGATACTTTGTAATAAGCAGCTTTACATGAAACGAGTTAAGAATTCTGAATGGTTACAAACTTATAAGCATGCATGTCGGACCCTCAGCTACTGAGCCATAGTTCTGTGATTAATACTCATATTTTTTTACATCTCTTGCTCTGCAAATACACTTTCTATATAATATTATTTCATATTTAACACTGTACTTAAACATTTTGTGTCATTTTCAATTGTGTATTTCTGTTGATAATTTTATATTTCATTCAGTTTTCTTTGGTATTTAATGTTGTACTATTATAATAGTCTTATGTGTTAAGTTACTGAGACTTGAAGTAGTTTTATATAATTTATTATAGTACAGTGTTTCATGATAACATCTCATGTTCCAGTTGGAGTCTCTCACAATGACTTCTGTGTCTCTCTTAGATGTAGTGATGATACACTGTGACAGTCACGATCAAACTGTTACATTTCATAAGCTGCTTTGCCTTAAACTAAAGCATAAATATCTTCTTTCCATTCGTAATGTTGTAGCCTGCAACCATGTAACAGCTAGATGTGTGTCTGAAGTGTAATGATAGTGCTCAGTCAAATCACACTGTTGTATTTCAAAAGGTGTCTTTTTAAAAAATAAAGGCGTAAAGGTTTTTCATTTATCCTTGTGATGCAAATATGTAGATAACTGCTGTCTCTAAGGCATGTCACATAGCGACAGCCCTACAGGATGTAACAGCTAAATGTGTTATAATTATAACTTATATGTACGACAGTGCCGTGATCACATGAATATTTTTTGTTTAAGGTGCTGTTTTTCCCTCTTTTATTCTGGTCAAATGTTTGGGTGTGTCATTCTACAAAACAGCAGCTTACCATTCTGATCAGTTTCTGATCTTTCAGTCCTAAAAGCAGCATCTATCGCTCTGTATTCAATAATCAATTGGACTGGCATGAACAGCAGCTCTATAATGCATTGCACTGGTGCACTAGTGACGAACCAGTGAATCCCGAACTTTAAAAATCACCAGTTATTGGTACAACAAAAACCAAAAAGAGTTCTTGGGAGGGAAATGAGAGCCTGCTCCTGTCCAGCTGTTTGAAGACTCAGTTTAAGAATCATCAAGTGTAGCGCATCAGATCGCACTTTTCCGAAAGTGCTTGTATATGTGCTTGTAGTCACCACACTGTCTCGCTGACCACTATTTTACTGAGTCATGGCGTCCACCTGGCCTTCATCAGGTCCAAACAATATTCATATAATCACTCACAGACAATTATATACATTCACTATCACACACCTTGTCCACCAAGTAGAATTCAATCATCCACTTAGAGAATATAGCTAAAAATCCAATGCGTTATAGAGGTCTTTATCAGGAGATAATAGCAGTAGAAACAGAAACTGAGCTCAGTCACCATGAAGGGCAGAAAACAGACAATGAAGGAACACTGAAGGAAAACACTGAAAATGAGCCAATATAAGAAGTGAGATGATGCGAGAAGGTAAGATTGGGAGAAGTAGAAGCACTTAAAGGGGCAAGATTGACTTTCAGGGTCCCTCAGTGTAATGGGCTAAGTTTCCATTCAGCTTAAACACTCCCAAGAAAATCTCCAGGACTCAGACGATTGGATTCCAGAAGTTTTTACTGGGCACTTTTTGTGAAAAGACTATGCCTTAGCGAAGAGAAAAGGATTAATCCTGTAACGGCGGTTGAATGAGCCCACACGCTAATATCCCGAGTCACACAGTAGATTCACTTTCTGACTCTCAGCGTAAACTGCTCTCGTGTTGTCATGGTTACGAAAATACACACACCGCTCTAAGCTACGATAGCGAGATAAAGAGAACACAAAGAACACATTTCTGGGGGCATAACACTCCCCGCTTGGGGTCTTTAAGAGCCCACATCAATTGGCAGAGTCAGACTTTGGAGAAAGAAGCAGAACTACTTCTGTAATGGGACGAGAGAATCCTCTTCTATTTCCATCTTTAACGACCTCCACTTCGACTCTCCGGACCAGACCGTCCTTCCCTGGAAAGGCTTTCGTGATGATGCCCATGGGCCACTCATTTCTCTCTGCCCGATCATCCTTTAAGAGAACTACGTCCCCTTCTTGAAGATTCGGCTGTTTCCCTTGCCACTTGTGTCGAAGTTGCAGTGTTTTGAGGTATTCACGCCTCCATCTGTTCCAAAACATGTCTGCCAGGCCCTGAACTTGTTTCCACTCCTCCCTGAAGAGATCTGCTTCCTCGAACTTGCCTGACGGCAAAGGAGGCGCGGAGCCTGTTTTGAGAGTCAGGAGCATGGCTGGTGTGAGGATGCAGGGCGACTCGGGGTCGGATGACACTGGAATGATCGGCCTTGCGTTCATAATTGCTGCTACCTCGGCCATAAGCGTGGTCAGAACCTCGTGCGTCAGGCGAGACTTTCTCTGTTCAAGCAGCATGCAGTCCAAGATACGGCGGGCAATGCCGATCATCCTCTCCCATGCGCCACCCATATGGGATGCATGGGGTGGGTTAAACACCCAGGTGCAGCTCTGTTTACTGAGGTACTTCTCCACCCTGTCGAACCCTGAGTTTTCCTTGTCCATCCCCAGCTCACGGGAAGCGCCGACGAAGTTAGTTCCACAGTCCGAGCGTATCTGCTTCGCGGGGCCCCTGACCGCAAATAATCTCCTCAAGGCGTTAATAAAGCTGCTGGCACTCATGGCTTCGATCACCTCAATGTGCACTGCCCTGGAACACATACACGAGAACATCACCGCCCATCGCTTGGAGTTCGAAACTCCTCCTCTTGTGCGGCGTGAAACGATGCCCCACGGTCCAAAGACATCGACACCTATGTAGGTGAAGGGAGGTGCTACTTGTAACCGTTCTGCCGGCAGGGCTGCCATCCGTTGATGTTCGGCCTTCCCTCGCAGCTTCTTACAAGTGATGCATCCGTAGAGCAGACTGCTGATACAGCGTTTGGCTCCCACGAGCCAAAAACCTGCGGCCCGAACGGCACCTTCAGTAAGATGTCTCCCCTGGTGTTTTACTGCTTCGTGATAGTGGGACACAAGCAGAGTTGCGAGGTGATGCCGGCCAGGAATGATGATGGGATGAGTCTCGTTCATGCCTAAGCCTGACTGCTCGATCCGACCTCCTACCCTGAGTAGTCGATCCTGGTCCATAATGGGATGCAATCTCCACAAGCTGCTGGAAGATGGTATGTCGACTCCAGAACCGATACACTTGAGCTCTTCCGCGTAGCACTCACCCTGGACACTCTTTACGATGCACACTTTGGCTTTCAGCAGCTCCTCTTCTGTAGGACGACAGATGTGCCAGCCTCGACATTCGCCCTGCGTCGAGCGAGCGAAGGAGCTAGCTACGTGGATCAAATGTGCGATGGCTGCATGGAGTGTGCTGAACTTGGAGAAGCGTTCAAAGCGTTGAGGGCGTACCACGCCTTTAGCAACATGGGTGAGTTTCGTTGTCACCTGTGGACGCACTTCGGCATCGATGTCGGGGTCGACAAGATTGTACGTCTCTTGAAGCTCGGATGGATGCCCTGATGCATCGCAAAGAAAGGCTGGTCCTTTGAGCCATGGTGTACTGCTGAGCAGGGCTGATGCTACAGCTCTTGACCCAACGTCAGCTGGGTTAAGATGCGTTGGAACGTACTTCCACTGGCCGGGACAGGGTGACTGAAGGATACGTTGGACCCTATTGTGTACGTAGACATAAAATCTCCTTGACTGGTTATGGATGTATCCCAGTACGACCTTACTGTCTGTGTAGTAGGTGATGTTGTCATACGTTGTGTCCATCTCTGCGACTATCATCTCGGTGATCTCGACGGCGAGCACAGCAGCACAAAGTTCAAGTCTAGGGACAGTTAGGCTAGGTTGGGGAGCCAACTTCGATTTCCCAAAGACAAACCCAATCTCAGTTTGTCCCTGCTTGCCAGTTACCCTGATGTAGGCTACGGCCGCTATTGCTCTGACGGATGCGTCGGCAAAGACGCAGAGTTCTCTCCTTAGGGCTCCTGTGGTGGAGAGGGACGTATAAGGCCGTGGTATTTGGAGCCCCTCCAGGTCTTGAAGAGACTGTTTCCATCTAGTCCACTCGGTCTCCATGTCTTTGGGAAGGGGTGCGTCCCAATCTTCCGCTTGCAAGGTGAGTTCTCTTAGGATCCGTCTTCCATCAACTGTGATGGGTGCTAGAAACCCTAGGGGGTCGTATAGACTGTTCACGGTCGAGAGTACCCCTCTGCGGGTGAACGGCTTCTGATCGATCTCGATCTGGAACGTGAAAGTGTCCGTGCGCATGTTCCAGAACAGTCCCAGGCTACGCTGGATAGGCAGATCATCGATGGAGAGATCCAGGCCATTGAAATCCTGAGAGCGATCCTGGGAGGGGAATGCTCTGATGACCGCGGAACAATTTGATGCAACCTTGTGCAGCCTGAGGTTGGAAGCCGCGAGCATCTTCTGCGCTCGCTGGAGAACTGCGATGCCTTCTTCCTCTGTACTGAAAGACTTTAAGGCATCGTCGACGTAGAAATCGCGGTCGACGAATCTCCTAGCATCGCTGCCGTAGTCGGCCTCTGCTGCCTTAGCCGCCCGCCGCAGGCAATACACTGCGACGGCAGGCGAGGGGCTGTTACCAAAGAGATGCACCCGCATCCTGTAATCCACGACGTCAGAGGTAGGGTCATTGTCTCTATACCACAGGAAGCGGAGAAAATCCCGGTGGTCTTCTTTCACGATGAAGCAGTGGAACATGTGCTCGATGTCGGCGGTGATCGCAACCTGTTCCTTCCTAAACCTCATAAGAACACCTAGTAGGCTGTTATTAAGATCGGGACCACTGAGTAAGACATCGTTGAGCGATACTCCCTCATAGGATGCACTGCTGTCGAAGACCACGCGGATCTTGTCCGGCTTCCGGGGGTGGTACACGCCGAACAGGGGCAAGTACCAACGCTCCTGACCGGGTTGCAAGGGAGGGGCAGCTTCTGCGTGCGCCTTCTTGAGCGTCTTCTCCATAAACTCTAGGAAGTCGGCTTTCATCCGTGGTCGTTTTTCCAGTGAGCGCCGAAGTGAGACGAGGCGTTCGAGAGCCTGTTTCCTGTTGTTAGGGAGTCGCTGCCTCGGTGACCTAAACGGCAAAGGTGCGACCCAACTGTTGGAGCTGTCTTGGCAACACTCGGCTTCCATTATCCTTAGAAACTCCAAATCTTCCCTGGATGGAGCAAGTTTGTGGTCGTTGGGAGTGCGAGCGAAGACGGTTTGCCCCAAATTGTCTCCGATTAGCGTCGTCGGGGTTCGCGCTGGATGTTGTTGATAGTCACGTGCTTGTTCAAACACCTCTGTTACTTTCATCTGGTTGTTACATGGCTGGAGATGGCTTGTACGACCGTTCCCTAGAACGGCTGTTTTGTAGCTTCTCACCTCCGGTGGTCTGTGAGCACCTCCGAGGCACACGTCTCCGACGATGACCCATCCCAGGTCAAGCCTTTGGGCGAAGGGAGCATCTCCTGGGCCGCTTATTTGCTCTCGGACCTTGTGGACCCGTAAGATATCTCTGCCCAGTAAGAGAAGAATGCTGGCGTCTGGGTCCGGAGGTGGTATCTTGTCAGCGATGCGTTTTAGGTGGGTATGATGATAGGCCACACCGGGGGTGGGAATCTCCGCGCGGATGTTGGGAATTTGGTTACACTCGAGGAGTGTAGGCAGAGAGATACTCAGTTTCTCGTCCAACGGCTCTACGGTGTAGCCGCTGGCTCTCCTTCCTGATGTCTCCGTACGTCCCGCGCAGGTCTTTAGTGTGTATGAGTACGAGCGCCCGGAGATCTTGAAGGCTTCGAAGAACTCTGACCGCGCGAGGGAGCGATTACTCTGCTCATCCAATATAGCGTACATTCTCTTGGCTTCCTCTCTTCGTCCGTTTGGGAACACCCTGACGAGACAGATCTTAGCACACGCTCTAGCACTCAGACCTTCCCCACATACCTGTGTGCACGTTGCGTTGACCTCCTGGTTATCAGCTTTGTCCTCCTCCCCGCTATCCTCTGAGATGGAGGGGAACGATTTAGATTTCCAGGTAGGTGGGTGAGGGTGGAGGGCTGTCACGTGGGCAGCGCTACCACACTCGGTGCATGTTATCTTGGCTGTGCAGTTCTTTGCAAAGTGTTCTGTTGACGAGCAACAGCGAAAGCAGATGTAGTGTTCTTTCAGAAGCTGTTTGCGATCATCTAAGCTCTTCTCGCGGAAACCTCTGCATTTCCTCAGAGGATGGGGTTTTTTGTGCAGGGGGCAATGTTTATTCGGGTCAATACGTTCCCTGCTTTCCTTAGACTCGAACTTGGCAGTGCCTGAGACTTGTGTTTTGTGGGTGTGAACGGACGTCTTCGTGGGCCTCTCCCATTTATTCATTCTCTCGTTTGGGGGGCTTGGCGTGAAGAGGTTGAAACTTGGGTCCGTACGTGCTTTCGCCTCGGTGCGGATGAAGTTCACCAACACGGAGAAAGGTGGGAAGCTGACGAAATGTTCTTGTTTGTATCTCGTCCCGTGGTATAGCCACTTTTCTTGTATGCTGTATGGAAGTTTCTCGATGATGGGCTTAATTCCTCTGGAGGTATCCAAGTACGACATGCCCGCGAGGTAGCCATCTTCTTTAGCGGCTTGTAGCTCTGACAACAGGTCGGCTAGATCCCGGAGTCTCCGTGGATCTTTTGTCGTGAGCTTTGGGAAGCTTTCTAGTTTGCTGAACAGAGCTTGTTCGACGGCTTCTGGGGAGCCATATAGTTCGTCGAGGCGCCCCCATGCTGAGCACAGTCCAATAGTTGGATTCCTGATGTTGACCGTTTTTATTCTTCTTACCTGCTCTGTTGACTCCTTTCCCAGGTGTCTGGTTAGGAGGTCGAGTTCTTCTGCAGCAGACAGGTCTAGATTGGCAATGGCGTTCTGGAATGATGTTTTCCAGGCCCAATAGTTTATTGGCTGGTCGTCATATGCGGTGAGACCTGAAGTCACCAAGTGGTTACGAGCGAGATATTTGATGAGGTCAGTGGTTGTAGAATGGTCGTAATCACCTCCGTAGAGTGTCCCGTGGATGGGCTGATGCGTGGGAAACGTAGAATCTCGTTTGGGGTTCTGCTGTAGGAGTGGAGTTGGAGGGGGGTAGAAGGGTGACTTGGAGCTCTGTCGTGTTGGTGCGTCGCTTCTCCAGGGGCCCTGAAGAGCTTGGTGTGGCGTAATAGCAGCAGGAGCGGCAGCTTGGGTCTGAGCCGCGTTATGCGGGTGAGTGACTGGCTGAGAAGGGGGAAGGTTATTTTCTGTAGCCGATAGACCCTTGGCGCTCAGGCTGGCCTGTTCGGAGACAAAGGCGGCTACGCGCTGGTCTTTGACAGACTGGTGGACCAGGCTGTTAACTTCGCTGCGTACTTCGAGACCCATATCCTGCAGACCAGCTACTAGGGAGTTCGCCTCAGCAACGGCGGCATCCCTTTCTTTTTCATCGATTAGTGCGTCGAGGCTGGCTTGAATACGTGCTTGCTCCACTTTAAGCTCGATTTCTCTTTTTGAATGTGCCGCTCTAGCTTGCGCGGCTTCAGCCTTTGCTTTTGCCATGGCAATGGCTATGCTGATTTTTGAGCCAGACGATGTACCAGATGAGCGACTGCTCCTTGAGCGCACACACTCTGACTGGTTGTCTCCATTTCCTTTGTCAGCATTGCTACGTTGTGACATTGCGTGTCGTTGGGTCTCCAGTATCGGGAGATGTCGGCTGCGGCGAAGTTTTCCGAGGCTATATTGGAGGCTGCTTATCTCTCGATAATGGGTAGCTCCGTACAGCGGCGATCCTCGTATCCCTATTAGCTGCGTTGCAGTCTTTTCACTGTAATGGGCCAAGTTTCCATTCAGCTTAAACACTCCCAAGAAAATCTCCAGGACTCAGACGATTGGATTCCAGAAGTTTTTACTGGGCACTTTTTGTGAAAAGACTATGCCTTAGCGAAGAGAAAAGGATTAATCCTGTAACGGCGGTTGAATGAGCCCACACGCTAATATCCCGAGTCACACAGTAGATTCACTTTCTGACTCTCAGCGTAAACTGCTCTCGTGTTGTCATGGTTACGAAAATACACACACCGCTCTAAGCTACGATAGCGAGATAAAGAGAACACAAAGAACACATTTCTGGGGGCATAACACTCAGTGACTCTCTCTATTCTTCTAACCAGCACCTTTAAGCTAAATGGAGGAGCTTATTGTGTCACAGGAAAAAACTCAGTTGAAGAAAAATCAAAGGGGGCGTTCACATTTGAAAGCTACACATTAGGTTAGACCAAACCAACCTGCTCAGCTTTTCTAACTTATGCTGAATGTGAGCGTCTTGATGGACACTCACTTGGACTAGGTTTTGGTTATAAAACTATTTTTGTCTTGTGTCTTGGTTTTGCCTTATCACTTTAATAATGATTTATCAAAACCAACAAACAAACAATAAGGTCTTAAATTAACTACTGAGTAAACACATTTTAAAGATTGTTCAAATTTATGTCCATCTGGCTGTTTATTACACCAGAAACAAAATCATCAGCACATCTGTGGATTAGTGGGTAAGGCTATGGGTAACACAGTGGGCCACTATATAAAGTTACAAAGACAACTGAAATGAGCCGCAGACACAGACTGACTCAAAATGATCACATTACTCTAAGAGACTCAAAAATATTTTTCCAGAATAAGCCCAGTATAACTTAAAATGATAGCAATGTGACTCATAGTGTTTCACAATAAGATCAAGTTAATGACAAAACCATGCAATAAAATAGAAGAGGGTTCTGAATGACCTAAAAGAAACTCAAAGTGTCCACAAACATTTGTGAAATTATCCAAAATGACTTGAAATGATCACAAAAATATGCAAAACCACCACAGTGTGATTCTGAATAACTCTAATTGTCACGGGGGTGGAACGGACTTAGGCGCAGACTGAGGTAGCACAGTTCAACGACACTTTATTAATCACACTGGTGCGCTATATACACGTGAAGGGAGGGGGGAAACACCAGGGTCCCGGGGATCAATAGGCTGGGGAGACACACTTCTTCGCACTCGCTCTGCTCCTCGTCCAAACAGTCTCCACACAAGCAGCTCAGCTCACTCTCCTACTCACGGGGTCCAGGGGTCACAAAAGGGCTGATCCAGGTAAACCTGTTTACACAGACGAGGGTAAGTCGAAGGCAAACACGGGAACAGGCATTTGGGTAATGTTAATGCGTAATATGTTGTTTTATTTTATATTTATATTGTACTATTGCTTGTTTGATATGCTTTTATATTTCCTCTATGTTGCTATATTGTTTGTTTGACATGTCTTCATGTGAAGCACTTTGTAACAGCGTTTTTCTCTTAAAAAGTGCTATATAAATAAATTTTACTTACTTACTTACTTACTAGAATCGCAAGGAAGCCAGGCAATACTAACGAGAGTTACTCAATATTCCAGCGACGAATAGCTCAGAGCCCCAGCCTTAAGAGCCAGAGAACTGCAATTCGCTCGAGATCAGCTGCAGGTGCGTGGGCCAAGGGCAGGAGCCCAATCAGAGCTCCGCCCAGGCAGACAGGTAGGAGAGAGAGAGCGAGAGAAAAACAACAAACACTTGTGGCCACACTGGGCTGGCCGGGGAGGCACAGGGACCATGACACTAATAGTCTTAAAATAATAATCAAAATGATAAAACATATCAAAATGACAGATACTTATGCAAGGGCACACACAAGTGAGACTGTAAATGACAGCTCCAATATGGGGTGAAAGACAAGGAAAGCTCCTTACCATGCATGGAGGGTTTCACCCCAAGTCCAGCACCCTGAGGCTGTACGCTAAGCGGAAGGAAGGGGGCCGGGGACTGGTGAGTGTCAGCACCACAGTCCAGGATGAGACAACGAACATCCAAGAATACATTGGGAAGATGGCCCCAACTGACCGAGTGCTCAGTGAATACATCAGGCAGCAGAAACCCAAGAAAGAGAAGGGAGACGAGGAACCATCATGGAAGGACAGGCCCCTGCACGGTATGTACCACCGGCAGATAGAGGAGGTGGCTGATATCCAGAAATCCTACCAGTGGCTGGACAAAGCTGGACTGAAAGACAGCACAGAGGCACTAATCATGGCAGCACAAGAACAAGCTCTGAGCACAAGATCCATAGAGGCTGGGGTCTATCACACCAGGCAAGACCCCAGGTGCAGGCTGTGTAAAGATGCCCCAGAGACAATCCAGCACATAACAGCAGGGTGCAAGATGCTAGCAGGCAAGGCATACATGGAACGCCATAACCATAGTGTACAGGAACATCTGTGCCGAGTATAACCTGGAAGTCCCGAGGTCAAAATGGGAGATGCCCCCAAGGGTGGTGGAGAATGACCGAGCTAAGATCCTGTGGGACTTCCAGATACAGACGGACAAAATGGTGGTGGCTAACCAACCGGACATAGTGGTGGTAGACAAACAGAAGAAGACGGCCGTAGTGATCGATGTAGCGGTTCCGAATGACAGCAATATCAGGAAGAAGGAACACGAGGAGCTGGAGAAATACCAAGGGCTCAGAGAAGAGCTCGAGAGGATGTGGAGGGTGAAGGTAACGGTGGTCCCCGTGGTAATCGGAGCACTAGGTGCGGTGACTCCCAAGCTAGGCGAGTGGCTCCAGCAGATCCCGGGAATAACATCGGAGATCTCTGTCCAGAAGAGCGAAGTCCTGGGAACAGCTAAGATACTGCGCAGGACCCTCAAGCTCCCAGGCCTCTGGTAGAGGACCCGAGCTTGAAGGATAAAACCGCCCGCAGGGGCGTGCTGGGTGTTTATATATATTAGGGGTGCAACGATACACAAAATTCACGGTTCGTTTCGGTTCGATACTTTGGTGTCACGGTTCGATATTTTTTCGATACAAAAAAAAATGTTCATGCCTTTTTAATTTGTCATTTATTAAATTTATAAATATATGTTTTAACTCAAAAGTACAGTTTTTAAATTTAACCCTAACCCTTGTGCGTGTTTATTATTTTGACAGCGAATGCGCACCTGCGGACCACTTATGTGCAGCCCTGGTTATTTAGCTCATCATATCGCAGCCACAGAAATTATTTTGTCCATGAAACCATAAAGCTGCACTTTCTTTTTTGCCTTATAGTCTGAGTTGTCTTAACTTTTCCGTTTTGTGGTAAGCTTTTCTTTGGCTGTCACTTCTTCACCCTGACCTGTCTTATTTGGCTCAGCAGAACTAAAATATATATCCTGCTGCTTTTACACACGCACTCACATAAGCTCAGCGATTCTCTGCGCGATCAACCTCTCACATGTTTAAGCTTGCTGCGGGAGATTTCACTTGTCATGTTTGCATAGTAAGCTAACGAGAGGAATTGGTGCGCAAATTATCATCACTCACCAATCAGTGCTGTCGCTCTCTATACACAGTTCGCGCGATTGCAAAGTGAAAGCAAAAAAGCAAGCGCAAATTCAAACGCGATTTCAATATGTCACATATTGACAGTGGCTCACCGATGCCAATGACATAATTACCCAGCTACATTTCCGAAAGAATGCAAAAGCATTGACATATATTTTTGCTTCCTACGATAGCCGGACGGGCAGGGCAGAGTTAGATTTTGGTAGCCCGACTGGAAAAAATCGCTAGCCCCAGGACGTCGGGCTAGCGATATTGCGAGCCCTGTATCTGATTGAGGAATCACTCATCTTTGGAAAAGAGAGTTTATTACAAAGAAATGGCTCTTTCCAAAATAAAAGCTATACTATACGCTTCTTCTGGGCTATATTCTCAGCAGCATATTAAACATATCAGGTCCCCATAAGGAGAATCATGTGCTAACGGCTGTCTAAATGACTCGGGTAAAGTTTGTAGCATGCTTGTTGTTTTTGTCTGCTTCCACTTGTCTTTGCACTAGGATGATGTAAATGTGCAGTCATATTCGTTGTGTTCCCACTAGTGCTTTCAGGTTAATCTCGTTGAAATGACCTTAACGCCACAACACGGCAAATCTCCGTTAACGAGCTACCCCTGATCGCCCCGTGCATGGGGCTAGACGGCCAACACGTTAACGAGCTAACTGCGATAACACACTAGTTCCCACCCATGTAATTAAGCATTGCGTGGCACATCCAACATACTGTTTTACTTTAGTCCATGAGCGCTTACCTTCAGGGTCATACGTCACATGAAAACCAAAATAGTTCCAAACGCCAGATCTGAATGAGGGTGGGGAAGGTTCAATTTGCCATGTTGCAAGGAGAGCTTAACTTCTGTCTCGCTAGCTTGCCCTGCGCTCTTCCTTCTGATGATGCTGTCTGTGTTGAGCTCTCAGTGGATCTGCGCTCGACAGTGCAGCCTAGGCGGAGTAGTCGAACGCAGATTCACTGAGCACTCAACACAGACAGCATTGTCAGAAGGAAAGTTGATAAAATAAATTACAAATTTTGTATTGTTCGATACATATGCGTACACGGTTCAATATCGATACGAATATCGTTGCACCCCTAATATATATATATATATATATATATATATATATATATATATATACAGGGAGTGCAGAATTATTAGGCAAGTTGTATTTTTGAGGAATAATTTTATTATTGAAACCAATATAACATCTCCACATTCACAAATATACATTTCTGCCATTCAAAAACAAAACAAAAACAAATCAGCGACCAATATAGCCACCTTTCTTTGCAAGGACACTCAAAAGCCTGCCATCCATGGATTCTGTCAGTGTTTTGATCTGTTCACCATCAACATTGCATGCAGCAGCAACCACAGCCTCCCAGACACTGTTCAGAGAGGTGTACTGTTTTCCCTCCTTGTAAATCTCACATTTGATGATGGACCACAGGTTCTCAATGGGGTTCAGATCAGGTGAACAAGGTGGCCATGTCATTAGTTTTTCTTCTTTTATACC
>NC_140527.1:17936715-17977453 GCF_057382185.1 Mchenga conophoros | reverse complement strand
ATAATCTCTCCAGCTGTCCTGGGTCTGCCCCGGGGCCTCCTCCCGGTGGGACATGCCTGGAACACCTCGCCCAGGAGGCGCCCAGGGGGCATCCTTGCCAGATGCCCGAACCACCTCAGCTGGCTCCTTTCGATGTGGAGCAGCAGCTGCTCTACTCTAAGCCCCTCCCGGATGGCCGAACTTCTCACCCTATCTCTAAGGGAGAGGCCAGCCACCCTTCGGAGGAAGCTCATTTCCGCCGCTTGTATCCGCGATCTCGTTCTTTCGGTCACTACCCACAGCTCGTGGCCATAGGTGAGGGTAGGGACGTAGATCGACCGGTAAATTGAGAGCTTCGCTTTTACACTCAGCTCCCTCTTCACCACGACTGACCGGTGCAGCGTCCGCATTACTGCAGCCGCAGCCCCAATCCGTCTGTCGATCTCCAGCTCCCTTCTCCCATCACTCGCGAACAAGACCCCGAGATACTTGAACTCCTCCACTTGGGGCAGGAACTCATCCCCGACCCGGAGTGGGCACTCCACCCTTTTCCGGCTGAGAACCATGGCCTCAGATTTGGAGGTGCTGATCCTCATTCCCGCTGCGTTACACTCGGCTGCGAACCGCTCCAGTGCGAGCTGGAGGCCCTCACCCGATGAAGCCAACAGAACCACATCATCCGCAAAAATCAGAGATGAGATTCTGAGGCCACCAAAGCGAAAGCCCTCCGCCACTTGGCTGCGCCTAGAAATCCTGTCCATAAAAATTATGAACAGAACCGGAGACAAAGGGCAGCCCTGGCGGAGCCCATCACCCACCGGGAACGAGTCCGACTTATTGCCGGCAATGCGAACCAAGCTCTTGCAACGGTTGTATAGGGATTGAATGGCCCGTAGCAATGGGCCAGACACCCCATACTCGCGCAACACCTCCCACAGGACGCCCCGAGGGACACGGTCGAATGCCTTCTCCAGGTCCACAAAACACATGTAGACTGGTTGGGCAAACTCCCATGCACCCTCAAGTATCCTCGAGAGGACAAAGAGCTGGTCCAGTGTTCCGCGACCAGGACGAAAACCGCATTGTTCCTCCTGTATCCGAGGTTCGACTAGCGGACGAACCCTCCTCTCCAGCACCCTGGCATAGACTTTCCCGGGGAGGCTGAGGAGTGTGATCCCCCTGTAGTTGGAACACACCCTCCGGTCCCCCTTCTTGAAGATGGGGACCACCACCCCGGTCTGCCAGTCCACAGGTACTGCCCCTGATCTCCACGCAACATTGCAGAGACGTGTCAACCAAGACAGCCCTACAACGTCCAGAGCCTTCAGGAACTCGGGGCGGACCTCATCGACACCAGGGGCTCTGCCACCAAGGAGTTGTTTAACTGCCTCAGTGACCTCGCCCCCGGAAATCGGTGGGTCACACCCCTCATCCCCAGACTCTGCTTCCTCCCCGGAAGACGTGTCAGTGGGATTAAGGAGGTCCTCGAAGTATTCCTTCCACCGCCCGACAATTTTCTCAGTCGACGTCAACAGCGCTCCGCCAGCACTATACACAGTGCAGGTAGAGCACCGCTTTCCCCTCCTGAGACGCCTGACGGTTTGCCAGAATCTCTTCGAGGCAGTCCGAAAGTCTTTTTCCATGGCCTCTCCGAACTCCTCCCACACCCGAGTTTTTGCTTCAGCCACTGCCCGAGCCGCATTCCGCTTGGCCTGTCGATACCTGTCGGCTGCCTCCGGAGTCCCACAGGCTAACCAAGCCCGATAGGCCTCCTTCTTCAGCCTGGTGGCTCCCTTCACCTCTGGTGTCCACCATTTGGTTCGGGGATTACCACCACGGCAGGCACCAACCACCTTGCGGCCACAGCTCAATGCAGCAGCTTCGGCAATGGAGACGCTGAACATGGTCCATTCGGACTCAATGTCCCCAGCCTCCCATCTGTATAATTATTATACAGATGGTTTTAATGTTTTGGCTGATCAAACCTACTTTTGCTTTCCCTTTGCTGTGCAACAGTGTAGGATCTGTTCCCAAATATTTTGCATATCTAGTGCCACCTGCCAGCAACTTGTCTGGTCAAAGGTAAGTAGAGGAACTATGGACTGACTTCCTGATCAGATTTTTCAGATTGAGATTTAGAAAGTTACCCTTAGCATTTAATAAAGAATGAGACCAGCTCGTACAGCCTTGCCTTTGAATCTTGGTTGTAAGTGTCATTGCATTGTGAGCATTAATGTGCTCATTACATTGTGAATCCCTTTTCACATATCAGGCACACACAACACCTCCCATCCGGGCTGGGTTACTCCCAGTATGTTCAGCGTACTTCACTGTATATTCTCCCTTTTGGCTATCAGACACTCTCCCTTCAAGTTGAGTCTTCTGTGCTAGAGCCAACATGTAAGGCATACAACATCTAAGGTTTCCCCAAGGTCACATAGTGTTCAACTCTTAAGGTACAGGGGTTATACAGAGTTCGTTCACTATGGCATATAACAACTGTGGTTTTTCTAACCAAGAATTGCTCTCAGGACTGATTGAACTGATTTCAAATTCATAAAGATGACCTTCTTGGTGATAAAACTGTAAGCAGATGGACCTTGTAATTCCTCAGATAAAAAGTCGCCTGAGATGCAGATTTTGGGGACAGCATAATGTGGCAGCACAATAAGTGTAAAAAGTGATCTGTAATTTGGATTCAAAGGTGTCTACCAAGGGTGCAATGCCAAATGGCATGCAGACAAGTGCCAGGGTGCTCTGAGAGCAGTATGTACATTTATTTAATTTACTTAATTACAATTGATGCAGTTTGTCACCTAGGGTAGTGTGTTGTGTGTGTGTCCATTTTTAAAGAGAGAGAGAAAAAAAGGTTTCTGTAATTTTGATATGATTTTACTTGGTATTGTAAGTTTCAGAATATTCACAACTGTAGCTGAAATATTAAATTTAACAGGAGTTTAGACAATGACTTGATAGTTTTTTATTGCTGATTTTTATTTGCAAATATTCCAGAAATTAAGGATTTCCAGTGCCAATTTTGCATTAAATGTTCAGAATTAATGAAAGCATCATCCTTAAATGAATGCAGAAGAAGAGTGATACCTCTGTCTTTTCATTTTGTGAAACTGAATGCACTTTTGTTGATTATAGTGTTTTTGTTGTTCCAGATTGCTGACTGCAGTGTGATGTAACTGCTGAGTTGGTGATTTGAACTGCTTTTCTCCAAGGTGTCAGAGTTTATATGAACTGGGAACACTGATGTTTTTTGATTGACTAATACAAGACAGATCTGTTAACTGTATATCCTTTGAAAGAGCTGGTTCTGCAATTAACCAGGAGGTGACGGATTGAGAATGATTGAGCCATTTAGTTATGTATTTTGCAATATTTCAAGTTTAAAATTTTGAGGTATGTTTTTGACAGGGCAGAATTAAGGGATTTATACGAGGTCGTATTTGGAAAACTTGCCTCGGTGAAAAATAATTGATTTAGGGTAAGACAGATGATCTGATTACTGCAATTCGTTTGTAAATTGATACAGGGAAGTTCAACCAAGTAATTAACTCATCTTGTACTGCTTTTAATATTGGAGTGAAATTTAGGCAAAATAACTATGACAGCTTGGATATTAATATTATTCCTGAGATATTTAATATTGTCTGTGTAATGGGGATAGTGTGATATCAGGTTGCATTAATAAGGAATTGAGAAACATTCTAAAAAGGACAGCTCTTGAAGTAAAAAAACATCATCTGCATAAAGGATGTTTTTGTGTTCTATTGTGTTTCTTTGAATACCTTTAATATTTTAATTATGAGGTCTTAAGATATTACATTTAAAATCATGGCACTTACACAAGGTTTGGCCTTTCACTTAATCGTTAATATTTCAAGATGCCAGTTAATAGAAGCATCGTGCTGTAGCTAGTTTTATTGTTCTCTTACTGTGTTGGTTTAATTATTTTTTGGATTAGATCTATTAACATTGTTTGCATTGTATTCAGTTATTGCATTTCAAGTTTGGAAATAATCTACCCAGGGGCCCTTTAGTGGTGGCTGTAATGCTGGGATTGTTCCTGCTGTTAAGTTGCCAGTGGTGGCTCTGCCTGCACAGAAGATAACATATGCCTGGTTAAAAAGAGGTCAAATAAATGAAATGAGGACAATGTTTTAAATTAAGCTTTGGATAGGTCTTTAAACTGAAGTGTATTGCTCAGGCACATAATATCACACTGCACCCAGCCTTTAATTTTCTATGACAGCGAAGGGACAAGAGCCCAGCAGTCAGTGTTTACAGCAGCAGTGCCAAATGCACCAGCTGAGCCAGGCATGTCCACATGGCCCATCAGCTTGACAAGCAATCCCTTGAGCAGGCCAGCAGAGATAAACAGGGCAGCAGATGCAGACAGACAGCAGCTAGCCCACACATGGCGGCAGCCGTGACTGCACGACAGGCAACACAGAGATAATGGCCCTTTCAGAGCTACTCTCTTTTTTCTGAAGGAACACTTTCCAGGGGCGATGAAGATGAGGACTCATCACTTAATGTAAACTCACGGGTCTGTGCTTCAAAAGTGGAAGATGACGGGATTAAGAAAGAGAAGGGAAAGAGTTGCTTCTAGCATGCATTGTTAAATGACAGAGCACTTTCATACTCACAAGAGACAGGCCAGGGTTGGTTTGTGTACAACAAAGGGCTGTGGTTTTTCTGCTTACCTTGCTGACAACACTCCAGCAAGATAATAGACAGAATTCTGTGAAACACAGACTGCACTCATTTGTCTTTTTATTCTACAGACACGTAAACAGACTGGAACATATATAGCACCTTTTATAGTTAATTCGACTTCTACTACAAGTCTCATTCACCTAAATTCATAAATTTGGCACATCAGGGTTCAGTATCTTGCATAGGCATAGTTTGAGGCATGTACTATGGGAGCTGGGGTTTGAGCCACAAACCTTACAATTTGTATACTGTCTTGTGATTTTGAACTGGAGAAAGATTCCCTCTTTGAGGAGATGGATCTACAACTTTCAAGCAATTATTATTCAGGAGGTGCAAAATGACACTGTTTCATCAAAGCCTGTATCAGTAACACACATGGTTTTAGTGGCAGTTAGAGTTAACAATAATTTCCTGGCTGATAAACCTGGAACTTGTGCCAATGTCTGCCCTCAAACAACAATTATGCCCCAGACTTGGTTAGTGGCCTTGACACACCAGCTGTGGGTAAAAACCTGCAAACACCAGCTTGTCTGTAATTGTGAGACAGAGGTGGCAAGTTCTGATAAGACAACATTATAAGATGCCTGTGCATAAGAACATCTCAAAACTGTACAGCACAAGTACAATACTAAAAACAAAGGCCCTTATTTTGGGTCTGTGACTGCCAGATCCAAAAGCACCACAATTTTGCCAAAAGAGAACTATCAGAAAATGAGCAATTGAGCCTATCAGATGATATCACTAAACAACTTACTCTGTGGGTAATTTTCCTGATCCATTAATAAACAGGTCAACCATGAAAACCTTTCTCACTCACTATGTATTAATAGACCTCTCTGCATTGAATTATACGTGTTATTAATCTCTGGCCCTCTTCCACAGCATGTCTTTTGTCCTGTCTTCCTTCTCTCTCCCCATCTGGTCACGGCAGATGACCCCGCCCCTTCCTGAGCCTGGTTCTGCTGGAGGTTTCGTCCTGTCAAAAGGGAGTTTTTCCTTCCCACTGTCGCCAAAGTGCTTGCTTATAGGGGGTCATATGATTGTTGTGTTTTTCTCTGTATATATTATTGTCAGTGTTGGGGAGTAGTGGAATACATGTACCGGTGTTACGCATTTAAAATACAAAATACGAGTAACTTTATTTCATTACAGTTACTGTTTAAAAAGGTTGTATCCAGAATACAGTTAATTTGTTGAAATAAAGGGATTACACGGCAGTCTTTTCCTGTCTCATATGTTAGGCTATGCCCTCTCTTTTTTTGATAATTCCACGCCGGTGTAAACCCAAACAAAACACGCATTAAAAGGCTCTAATGTCTGTGTCTCAATCTCTTTTTAAAAATTATTGTTCAAAAAATTATTTAATATGAAGGTAATAGACAAAGTGTTACAGGCGTAGCCCTAAAGAATGTAGCCTCATGGGCAGTGTAGCTAAGTAAGTAAGCTATTAAGACTCGACTGTACACTGTGTTCGTGTTTTTCTCCAAAACTAGAGCAGCTTTTCAACGCTTCTTTCTGTCTCTCGCTAGCAAAGTTGACCCAGACAACAAAGTAAAGCTAGTTTTCGGCTACGAGCCCGACACAGAACCCAATGTATTAGCCAGAGGTCACTACGGTTGTCACGGCTGCTGAGGCGGGCTGTGTGGAGTTGGAAGAAGGACCCAAGATGCAGACAGTGGATGAGATGCTGGTGAGGTTTATTTACAGAGGTGTAGTGGCAAACAAGCAGTGAGGCATAACAAATAATGGAAGACACCTAAACTGGGAGAACTAAAAAATAACAGACCTGGGAGCATACGACAATGGGATGAGAAGCAGAGAGACGCAGACGAGGAGCAGGACACCGTGGAACACAGGGTAACACAGACTGACACGGAGTAATACAGACGAACCGGCAACAGGCAGGAAAACACACAGGGCTTAAATACACACACCAGTAATCAGGGGATGAGAGACAAGAGGGCAACACAGCTTGGAGAAATCAGAGCTGACGGGACAAGGGAAATGTAAACTGAACACACATCAGACAGAGACCTTCACAATAAAACAGGAAACTCAGACACAGGGAACCAAACAAGACAGATCTAAACAGACAGCTTCACAAACAGATGGGGTGACACCATAGACAGACAGAGACACAGACTCAAAGGCAGACCGAATATAACACATAGAACTCAAACAATAATAATCATCATCATAATAAACTAGAAAATGATAATAAACTAAAAGCGCTGGGTCACCGACCCAGGACCATGACAGTACCCCCCCCTCAAGGGCTGGCACCAGACAGCCCAGCAGAAACACAAAAACCGACCAAAACAAAACAGAAAACGACCCGACCAGGGCGGGCGGAGGGGGCCCAGGACGGAGGGACAGAGTCCAAAAAGGCCCAGATGGTCAAGTTCAGGGGGCCGACCCGGAGGCCGACAGCGCAGGAGGCCAAAACAGTTCAGTTTCGGAGGCCGACCATGCGAATGGCAGCGGCAGCGGGGCAGGTCCGGGGGCCGGCCACGCAGAAGGCAGTGGTGCAGAAACAGTTCTGGGAGCCGACCGTGTGGACGGCAATGGCGGCAGCAATTCAAGTCCGGAGGCCGGCCACGCGGAAGGCAGTGGCGGCGTTCAGGAGGGCGTCCACTGTGGCGAAGATGCCCAACAAGCGGCCTCCCAGATGACCGACGATGTGGAGGTGGTAGTAGGGGACCTGAAGGCTGCGTGGCCCCTGCAGCACCAGGCGAAGCGAAGGTTGGACCAGACGAGGCAGAGGCTGAAGCCGAAGCTGGGCCAGGCGACGCTGAAGCGAATGCGGAGGCTGAATCAGGCGAGGCTGAAGCTGGACCAGGCGAAGACGAAGCTGATGCAGAGGCTGGGCCAAACGAAGCTGGTGAAGCTGAAGAGGAGGCCACTGCAGGCGACGCTGTAGGTGATGCGGGAGCTGGACCAGACGAGGATGAAGACGCAGGAGCTGGACCAGACGAGGATGAAGCGGAGGCTGGACCAGACGAGAGTGAAGCAGTGGCTGGACCAGGCGAGGCTGAAGCGGATGCGGAGGCAGGACCAGGCGAGGCTGAAGCGGATGCGGAAGGCAGGACCAGGCGAAGCGGATGAAGCTGAAGCAGAGGCTGGACCAGGCGAAGCTGAAGCTGAGGCAGAGGCTGGACCAGGCGAAGCTGAAGCTGAGGCAGAGGCTGGACCAGGCGAAGCTGAGGCAGAGGCTGGACCAGGCGACGTTGATGATGCTGATGAAGAGACTGCTGCAGGCGACGCTGATGATGCTGAATCTGGACCAGGCGACGCTGAGGATGCTGAATCTGGACCAGGCGACGGCGTGGGTGATGCTGAAGCTGGACCAGGCGAGGATGAAGCCGGAGCCGGACCAGGCGTGGGTGATGCTGAGGCTGGACCAGGCAACGGCGTGTAGGATGCAGCAGAGGCCGGGCCAGGCGACGAGGATGCAGCTGACGAGGATGAAGACACGGAGGCTGCAGCTGGCGGCGGCATGGAAGCTGGAGACGGTGGCACTGCAGCAGGCGGCGGCATGGATGAAACTGCTGCTGCAAGCGTGAATGAGGCTGCTGGTGGAGCAGCTGGTGGCTGGACGGGCTCCTCGGGCCCCCCAGCTGATGAGGCAGGAGGCTGGACGAGCTCCTCAGGCCCCCCAGCTGACGAGGAAGGAGGCTGGACGGGCTCCTCGGGCCCTCCAGCTGACGATGCAAAAGGCTAGACGGGCTCCTCGGGCCCTCCAGCGAGAACAGTCTCAGGACCAGTGGGCACAGGGGCCCCTGGAACACACAGGACAAAACCAGCAGGTGAGGGGACCTCTGGCAGGAACAGATCAGAACCAGCAGGCACACGGGCCTCTGGCAGGGACAGATCAGAACCAGCAGGCACGGTGGCCTCTGGCAGGAACAGATCAGAACCAGCAGGCATGGTGGCTTCTGGCAAACACATAGCAGGCTGCAGCTGCACAGAGCATCGACTCTGCTCAGGCAGCGACAGCCGGGTGCGGTCCTCAGCTGGCTTCTTAACCTCCAGGGGTCCAGAGTCTGCTGGGGGCTGAAACCCAGCCGCTGGGGGGCCCTGGAGTGCATCACAGTCTCAGAACTGGTCAGCTGTTGAGGGATGATTACATTATTATTAGATTTGTCTCTCCGCTTGGAATGGATGGGCGAGGAACAGTGTCTTTCGGGTTGAATTGACTTGTATTGTTTTACAGGTGGAGCAACTGACACAGGATGCAGGGCTAGTGGCTGCTGAACAGGAGGCTGAACTGAGGGTGACTGACATAATCGTTGTGATGACAACGGTGGTGGAGTGGGAGACTGACCGGATGATAAGGCTGATGATTCTTCTGCCAACTGGGCTATTGACTGGGCTATGGATTGCAACATAGTCTGCAGTAAGTCTGGCTGTGACTGTAACTGAGCTTCTGGCCGGGCGGCTAACTGAGCTTCCAGTAGATAGTGTTCCTTATTTTCAACTTTCAGATTAAAAGCCCTGGTTAGCATAACACAGGACTTGGAAGAGGCAGAATGAAAGCAGTCCTTTAAATCCTCAGAGCAGGTGTTAACGGACCTTGGAGTATCTGACAAAGAATTAACTGTTTCTGAATTACTCTTTTCACATTTGAATAACCCTGAGTTAACTGGCATTGAATTACTAGACTCAGGAATAACTGACAGTGTTCATGAATGCAGGCTCAGATGGAGCAGAAAAAACACTGCGTTCCTGACTCACAGAATCTGCCGGTAACTGACGGCCGCGTGGACGTTGCTTCCGCCTGGGAGAAGGGGCGAGAGCGGCAGGGGAAGCGGGCGGTGATATGAGGCAGCTCTGAAGTGGCTGCTCCTGCTGTGGGGTGGATGGGCTGGGTGGAATGAGGATGATTCCCAGTGCTTTGTAAAAAGCCTGGGCTGGTGTGAGCTGGCCACTGGGGGGCTGCATGTACATGAAACAGTCACTCTCACTGACCCCGAGAGCTTGCTTGGCGAGCGAAGGATGGTTAGGGGTTTAGCCCGGAAGGAGGGAGAAGCCAACTGATCGGGCAGCATTTTGTCCGACTGAGAGTCCTCTGGTGGACTGGGGAGAGAATCTTCCGGTAAGCCAGACAGGTCAGCTGTCCCAGTTGGGGGGTTAAGGTGAAGCGTGTTGAGGATGAAGTCCTGTAGGAGTGGGTGAAGTGAATCCAGCAGCCAATTTTTTTTTTATATTTTATTCCTCCGTAGTTAAATTTACCCTTTTTAATTTTTCATATTTATTTCCAATCTTATTCATAGCCTTTTCCTTTTTTTTTCTTTAGGTCACGATCAGTTGTCTAAGCATATCACTGCATATCGTACTGTGTATGACTGTGTACGTGACAAATAAATTTGAATTTGAAGCTTGATAATATATTAAGTTGGTCAGAAGGTTCCTTTGTAAGTGCGCATGCGCCATTAGCGTGCTGCCTGCTGTAACCCTAATTTCCTTTGGGATTAATAAAGTATTCTGATTCTGTTTCTGAAGTAATCCAAAGTATTCAGAATAGTTTACTCTTATTGAGTAACTTAACGGAATACGTCACAAAATACATTTTGGGGCATGTATTCTGTAATCTGTAGTGGAATACATTTTAAAAGTAACCTTCCCAACACTGATTATGTAGGGTCTACCTTACAATATAACGCACCTTAAGGTGACTGTTGTTGTGATTTGGTGCTGTATAAATAAAGTTGAACTGAATTGAATTGAAAAGACAGCAATAATGCCTCTGGTTGGTACCCACTTTTCTGGAAGTTTCAAGTGGTGCTACTGAGAGGGTGTGTTGCCCTAAAGCAAAAGTTGAAACCCAAAAGCAGGGGTGTCGAATTCCAGGCCTCGAGGGCCAGTGTCCTGCAGGTTTTAGATGACACCCTGGGTCAACACACCTGAATCAAATAATTAGTATATTACCAGGCCTCTGGAGAACTTCAAGACATGTTGAGGATGTCATTTAGCCATTTAAATCAGCTGTGTTGGATCAAGGACACATTTAAAACCAGCAGAACAGTGGCCCTCGAGGCCTGTACACTGTGTTCGTGTTTTTCTCCAAAACTAGAGCAGCTTTTCAACGCTTCTTTCTGTCTCTCGCTAGCAAAGTTGACCCAGACAACAAAGTAAAGCTAGTTTTCGGCTACGAGCCCGACACAGAACCCAATGTATTAGCCAGAGGTCACTACGGTTGTCACGGCTGCTGAGGCGGGCTGTGTGGAGTTGGAAGAAGGACCCAAGATGCAGACAGTGGATGAGATGCTGGTGAGGTTTATTTACAGAGGTGTAGTGGCAAACAAGCAGTGAGGCATAACAAATAATGGAAGACACCTAAACTGGGAGAACTAAAAAATAACAGACCTGGGAGCATACGACAATGGGATGAGAAGCAGAGAGACGCAGACGAGGAGCAGGACACCGTGGAACACAGGGTAACACAGACTGACACGGAGTAATACAGACGAACCGGCAACAGGCAGGAAAACACACAGGGCTTAAATACACACACCAGTAATCAGGGGATGAGAGACAAGAGGGCAACACAGCTTGGAGAAATCAGAGCTGACGGGACAAGGGAAATGTAAACTGAACACACATCAGACAGAGACCTTCACAATAAAACAGGAAACTCAGACACGGGGAACCAAACAAGACAGATCTAAACAGACAGCTTCACAAACAGATGGGGTGACACCATAGACAGACAGAGACACAGACTCAAAGGCAGACCGAATATAACACATAGAACTCAAACAATAATAATCATCATCATAATAAACTAGAAAATGATAATAAACTAAAAGCGCTGGGTCACCGACCCAGGACCATGACAGTACCCCCCCCTCAAGGGCTGGCACCAGACAGCCCAGCAGAAACACAAAAACCGACCAAAACAAAACAGAAAACGACCCGACCAGGGCGGGCGGAGGGGGCCCAGGACGGAGGGACAGAGTCCAAAAAGGCCCAGATGGTCAAGTTCAGGGGGCCGACCCGGAGGCCGACAGCGCAGGAGGCCAAAACAGTTCAGTTTCGGAGGCCAACCATGCGAATGGCAGCGGCAGCGGGGCAGGTCCGGGGGCCGGCCACGCAGAAGGCAGTGGTGCAGAAACAGTTCTGGGAGCCGACCGTGTGGACGGCAATGGCGGCAGCAATTCAAGTCCGGAGGCCGGCCACGCGGAAGGCAGTGGCGGCGTTCAGGAGGGCGTCCACTGTGGCGAAGATGCCCAACAAGCGGCCTCCCAGATGACCGACGATGTGGAGGTGGTAGTAGGGGACCTGAAGGCTGCGTGGCCCCTGCAGCACCAGGCGAAGCGAAGGTTGGACCAGACGAGGCAGAGGCTGAAGCCGAAGCTGGGCCAGGCGACGCTGAAGCGAATGCGGAGGCTGAATCAGGCGAGGCTGAAGCTGGACCAGGCGAAGACGAAGCTGATGCAGAGGCTGGGCCAAACGAAGCTGGTGAAGCTGAAGAGGAGGCCACTGCAGGCGACGCTGTAGGTGATGCGGGAGCTGGACCAGACGAGGATGAAGACGCAGGAGCTGGACCAGACGAGGATGAAGCGGAGGCTGGACCAGACGAGAGTGAAGCAGTGGCTGGACCAGGCGAGGCTGAAGCGGATGCGGAGGCAGGACCAGGCGAGGCTGAAGCGGATGCGGAGGCAGGACCAGGCGAAGCGGATGAAGCTGAAGCAGAGGCTGGACCAGGCGAAGCTGAAGCTGAGGCAGAGGCTGGACCAGGCGAAGCTGAAGCTGAGGCAGAGGCTGGACCAGGCGAAGCTGAGGCAGAGGCTGGACCAGGCGACGTTGATGATGCTGATGAAGAGACTGCTGCAGGCGACGCTGATGATGCTGAATCTGGACCAGGCGACGCTGAGGATGCTGAATCTGGACCAGGCGACGGCGTGGGTGATGCTGAAGCTGGACCAGGCGAGGATGAAGCCGGAGCCGGACCAGGCGTGGGTGATGCTGAGGCTGGACCAGGCGACGGCGTGTAGGATGCAGCAGAGGCCGGGCCAGGCGACGAGGATGCAGCTGACGAGGATGAAGACACGGAGGCTGCAGCTGGCGGCGGCATGGAAGCTGGAGACGGTGGCACTGCAGCAGGCGGCGGCATGGATGAAACTGCTGCTGCAAGCGTGAATGAGGCTGCTGGTGGAGCAGCTGGTGGCTGGACGGGCTCCTCGGGCCCCCCAGCTGATGAGGCAGGAGGCTGGACGAGCTCCTCAGGCCCCCCAGCTGACGAGGAAGGAGGCTGGACGGGCTCCTCGGGCCCTCCAGCTGACGATGCAAAAGGCTAGACGGGCTCCTCGGGCCCTCCAGCGAGAACAGTCTCAGGACCAGTGGGCACAGGGGCCCCTGGAACACACAGGACAAAACCAGCAGGTGCGGGGACCTCTGGCAGGAACAGATCAGAACCAGCAGGCACACGGGCCTCTGGCAGGGACAGATCAGAACCAGCAGGCACGGTGGCCTCTGGCAGGAACAGATCAGAACCAGCAGGCATGGTGGCTTCTGGCAAACACATAGCAGGCTGCAGCTGCACAGAGCATCGACTCTGCTCAGGCAGCGACAGCCGGGTGCGGTCCTCAGCTGGCTTCTTAACCTCCAGGGGTCCAGAGTCTGCTGGGGGCTGAAACCCAGCCGCTGGGGGGGCCCTGGAGTGCATCACAGTCTCAGAACTGGTCAGCTGTTGAGGGATGATTACATTATTATTAGATTTGTCTCTCTGCTTGGAATGGATGGGCGAGGAACAGTGTCTTTCGGGTTGAATTGACTTGTATTGTTTTACAGGTGGAGCAACTGACACAGGATGCAGGGCTAGTGGCTGCTGAACAGGAGGCTGAACTGAGGGTGACTGACATAATCGTTGTGATGACAACGGTGGTGGAGTGGGAGACTGACCGGATGATAAGGCTGATGATTCTTCTGCCAACTGGGCTATTGACTGGGCTATGGATTGCAACATAGTCTGCAGTAAGTCTGGCTGTGACTGTAACTGAGCTTCTGGCCGGGCGGCTAACTGAGCTTCCAGTAGATAGTGTTCCTTATTTTCAACTTTCAGATTAAAAGCCCTGGTTAGCATAACACAGGACTTGGAAGAGGCAGAATGAAAGCAGTCCTTTAAATCCTCAGAGCAGGTGTTAACGGACCTTGGAGTATCTGACAAAGAATTAACTGTTTCTGAATTACTCTTTTCACATTTGAATAACCCTGAGTTAACTGGCATTGAATTACTAGACTCAGGAATAACTGACAGTGTTCATGAATGCAGGCTCAGATGGAGCAGAAAAAACACTGCGTTCCTGACTCACAGAATCTGTCGGTAACTGACGGCCGCGTGGACGTTGCTTCCGCCTGGGAGAAGGGGCGAGAGCGGCAGGGGAAGCGGGCGGTGATATGAGGCAGCTCTGAAGTGGCTGCTCCTGCTGTGGGGTGGATGGGCTGGGTGGAATGAGGATGATTCCCAGTGCTTTGTAAAAAGCCTGGGCTGGTGTGAGCTGGCCACTGGGGGGCTGCATGTACATGAAACAGTCACTCTCACTGACCCCGAGAGCTTGCTTGGCGAGCGAAGGATGGTTAGGGGTTTAGCCCGGAAGGAGGGAGAAGCCAACTGATCGGGCAGCATTTTGTCCGACTGAGAGTCCTCTGGTGGACTGGGGAGAGAATCTTCCGGTAAGCCAGACAGGTCAGCTGTCCCAGTTGGGGGGTTAAGGTGAAGCGTGTTGAGGATGAAGTCCTGTAGGAGTGGGTGAAGTGAATCCAGCAGCCAATTTTTTTTTTATATTTTATTCCTCCGTAGTTAAATTTACCCTTTTTAATTTTTCATATTTATTTCCTATCTTATTCATAGCCTTTTCCTTTTTTTTTCTTTAGGTCACGATCAGTTGTCTAAGCATATCACTGCATATTGTACTGTGTATGACTGTGTACGTGACAAATAAATTTGAATTTGAAGCTTGATAATATATTAAGTTGGTCAGAAGGTTCCTTTGTAAGTGCGCATGCGCCATTAGCGTGCTGCCTGCTGTAACCCTAATTTCCTTTGGGATTAATAAAGTATTCTGATTCTGTTTCTGAAGTAATCCAAAGTATTCAGAATAGTTTACTCTTATTGAGTAACTTAACGGAATACGTCACAAAATACATTTTGGGGCATGTATTCTGTAATCTGTAGTGGAATACATTTTAAAAGTAACCTTCCCAACACTGATTATGTAGGGTCTACCTTACAATATAACGCACCTTAAGGTGACTGTTGTTGTGATTTGGTGCTGTATAAATAAAGTTGAACTGAATTGAATTGAAAAGACAGCAATAATGCCTCTGGTTGGTACCCACTTTTCTGGAAGTTTCAAGTGGTGCTACTGAGAGGGTGTGTTGCCCTAAAGCAAAAGTTGAAACCCAAAAGCAGGGGTGTCGAATTCCAGGCCTCGAGGGCCAGTGTCCTGCAGGTTTTAGATGACACCCTGGGTCAACACACCTGAATCAAATAATTAGTATATTACCAGGCCTCTGGAGAACTTCAAGACATGTTGAGGATGTCATTTAGCCATTTAAATCAGCTGTGTTGGATCAAGGACACATTTAAAACCAGCAGAACAGTGGCCCTCGAGGCCTGTAGTTCGACACCTGTGCCCTAAAGCAACATATGACCAGTGTTGGTCAAGTTACTTGAAAAAAGTAATCAGTAACTAATTACTGATTACTTCCCCCCAAAAGTAATCCAGTTACTTTACTGATTACTTATTTTCAAAAGTAATTAATTACTTAGTTACTTAGTTACTTTTGAAAAACACGATTTACAACCTGAATAGGTGATAAAGCGATAGATCTTTCAGCCCAGTTCAATTCCACCATCAGGCCGGGGTCTTTCTGTGTGGAGTTTGCATGTTCTCCCCGTGTTTGCGTGGGTTCTCTCCGGGTACTCCGGCTTCCTCCCACCGTCCAAAGACATGCAACTTGTGGGGATAGGTTAATTGGATAATCCAAATTGCCACTAGGTGTGAATGTGCGAGTGAATGTGAGAGCGAATGGTTGTCTGTCCCTGTGTGTTGGCCCTGCGACAGACTGGCGACCTGTCCAGGGTGTACCCCGCCTCTTGCCCCATGACAGCTGGGATAGGCTCCAGCGCCCCCCGCGACCCTGGAAAGGATAAGCAGAAGCGAATGGATGGATGGAAAAATAAGTTTTCTTCCCACGCACAGCGGACGCTAATGTTTTTGTCACTTTTTATGGAATCAAACTCAAAGTAAGGTCAGTACTTCCACGCTTTAAACGCTGCACGCTCATACTATGTGAGTGAAGTTGGCCCCCCCACCTTCTTCAAATCCAACAAAAGTGGTATCAAACGTTTGTGCTACGTTTGTGCTGGTTTGTGCTGCAAAAATTTTCGTTTGTGCTACTATCATTTTAAAGAGCAAGATGGCGCCGAGTATGGCAGCCTCGTCGCGAGCTCCCCCAAGCAACGGCTTTCTTCTGTGTTTAATTTTACTTTTCCTTTATTTTTTCACGAGCAGCACTTGTCTCCTTGTGTACGACCGACAAACCTTACTGGACATAAAAGACGGTCTTTCTTATAACTTTCCGGAGTTCAAGTTTTGCAACACGGACGCTCCGTTTGCAGACCCCCCATTCATCTCACCTGAGATGCCTTTGTTCTCTGGCCCTGGAGGCCGCAAACGCCGACGCAGAGGGAGAAGATCTGGCGTTCTGGTTCGACTGAGACGGCGCACTTACAGACCACCGTTACCCAGTTTATTACTGGCTAATATGCAGTCTCTGGAGAACAAGCTGTGCGAGCTTCGGGCACGGATCTCATTCCAGCGAGAGATGCGGGACTGCTGCGTGATCTGCCTCACAGAAACCTGGCTATCGGACAAAGTACCGGACTCCGCAATACAACTGCCGGGGTTCTCTGTGCACCGCGCGGACAGGTCACAGGATCTTACTGGGAAAAGCAGAGGCGGTGGTGTGTGTTTCATGATCAACAACAGCTGGTGTGATTATGCGAACGTGCACCCGGTCAAATCCTTCTGCTCACCGGACCTGGAGTACCTGATGATTAAGTGCCGGCCATTCTGGCTACCGAGGGAATTTACAGCAGTGATTATTACGGCTGTTTACATTCCCCCACAAGCCGACACTGACCGTGCACTCAGGGAACTGTACAGCGCGATCAGCAGCGAGGAAACCGCACACCCAGAGGCAGCGTTTATCACAGCCGGAGACTTTAATAAGGGAAACCTGAAGAAAGTCTCACCAAAACTCCATCAACACATCCTTTTCAACACACGTGGAAACCGGCAACTCGACCACTGTTACACCTCTTTCCGGGATGCGTACAAAGCCCTCCCCCGCGCCCCATTTGGCCAATCAGATCACTGCTCCATCCTGCTCCTGCCCGCCTACAGGCAGAAGCTGAAACAGGAAGCTCCAACCCGGAGGGCGGTGCACTGTTGGACGGACCAATCGGAGTCTGCGCTGCGGGACTGTTTTGATCACGCGGACTGGGAAATGTTTCACGTGGCCGCCAGAGACATTGATGAATACACAGACTCAGTCTGTGGATTTATGAGGAAATGCGTGGAAGATGTCGTCCCATCCAGAACAGTCAAATCCTTCCCAAATCAAAAACCCTGGATTAACGGAGATGTTCGCGCGGCACTGGCGGCACGGAACACCGCCTTTGCCTCCGCGAACACATCGGACTACCAACACGCACATTACCAACTCCGGAAGACGATCAAAGCAGCCAAACGTGAGTACAGGGACAGGGTGGAACAACAGTTTGACAACCCTCGGAGTATGTGGCAGGGACTAAACACGATCACAGACTTTAGAGGGAAAACCAGCACACCGCAGACCACGGCCTCTCTGTGTGAGGATCTAAATGTATTCTACGCTAGATTCGACACAGCGAACACCATGAGACCGGACAGTGTGCGCACCGCGGATGACGTCAGTGCGCACACTGTGTCTGAGGAGGATGTGCGGAAGTGCTTCAGGAAGGTGAACGCACGCAAAGCTACTGGTCCGGACGGGATTCCCGGCCGCGTCCTCAGGTCATGCGCGGCTCAGCTGGCTGGAGTGCTCACGCACATCTTCAACCTTTCCCTCTCTCTGTCTGTAGTCCCAGCCTGCTTCAAAATGGCCACCATCGTCCCTGTACCCAAATCCTCCACCATCTCCTCATTGAATGACTGGCGACCTGTAGCCCTGACCCCCATCGTAAGCAAATGCTTCGAGAAGCTGGTCAGGGACTTCATCTGCTCTGCACTACCCGACTCACTGGACCCTCTACAGTTTGCATACCGCCACAACAGGTCCACTGATGATGCCATAGCCCTGACACTACACACTGCCCTGTCACACCTGGAGAAGAGAGACACGTATGTGAGGATGCTGTTTGTAGATTACAGCTCAGCATTCAATACCATCGTTCCCTCGAAGCTGGACAGGAAACTGCAGGATCTAGGACTGAGCAGCTCCCTCTGCAGCTGGATCCTTAGCTTCCTGTCTGACAGACGCCAGGTGGTCAGACTGGGCAGCATCACCTCATCCCCCATCACACTGAACACTGGTGCTCCACAGGGGTGTGTACTGAGCCCTCTCCTGTACTCACTCTACACCTACAACTGCACAGCCACTAACAGCTCCAACATCATTGTGAAGTTTGCGGACGACACTACAGTGGTGGGTCTTATCACCAACGGTGATGAGACGGCTTACAGGGAGGAGGTCAGCGCCCTGACCCACTGGTGTCAAGACAACCATCTCACCCTCAACGTCGCAAAGACAAAGGAGTTGATAGTGGACTTCCGGAGGTGCAGAGAAGTACACACCCCCATCACCATCAACGGCGCTGCTGTGGAGAGAGTGAGCAGCTTCCGGTTCCTTGGCGTACACCTGGCTGAGGATCTTACGTGGTCAGTACACACAAACAAAACAGTGAAGAAGGCGCAGCAGCGCCTCTTCTTTCTCAGGAGACTGAAAAGATTCGGCATGAGCCCCCGCATCCTCAGGACCTTCTATCGCTGTGCCATTGAGAGCATCCTCACTGGATGCATCACCACCTGGTATGGCAACAGCACCGCCTACAACTGCAAAGCTCTCCAGCGAGTAGTGCGGTGCTCTGAACGGATAATTGGAGGTGAGCTTCCCTCCCTCCAAGACATCTACAGGAAGCGGTGCCTGAGGAAAGCGGGGAGGATCATCAAGGACTCCAGTCACCCCAGCCATAAACTGTTCAGACTGCTTCCATCAGGAAGGAGGTTCTGCAGCATCCGGTCCCGTACCAGCAGACTGAGAGACAGCTTTTTCCATCAGGCCATCAGACTGCTGAACACGTCATAGACACCTCAGCTTCACTACTGGAACTTCAACATTATGCACTCCACACTGTATATAAATGCCACTTGTTTTGCACATATTCAACTCTGTATATTTTATATATTTTATTATTATTATTATTATTATTTTATTTTATTTTTTTACTATTTAATTTGTAAAAATGTGTATACACACACACACACACACACACACACACACACACACACACACACACACGTAGGAAAATATTTAGTATACACATCCAGAAATGCATACACTATTATATATTGTACATATATTTATTAGTTTCAGGTTGGCCATTCTTGTATTTTGCTCGTTTGTGTTGTTGTGTTTGCACATCTCTGTTGCTTGTGGGGCTCGCACACAAGAATTTCACTCGCATGTGCTGTGCCAGTGTGCCTGCACATGTGATGTGACAATAAAAAGTGATTTGATTTGATTTGATTTGAAGATATTAATAAAAATTTCTAGAGGTCATCAGAGGTCAACCAGCCCCCCCACATTAATTAAATCAAACTAAATGGGTGTCAATCAACTGTGCTACGTTTGTGCTGGTTTGTGCTGCTAAAATTTTCGTTTGTGCTACTTCTGTTTTAAAGATATTAATGAAAATGTAAAGGTCAAAAGGTCAACCAGCCCCCCCACATTACCCAAATCAAACAAAATTGATGTCAAACGTTTGTGCTACGTTTGTGCTGGTTTGTGCTGCAAAAATTTTCGTTTGTGCTGCTATTATTTTAAAGATATTAATAAAAATTTCTAGAGGTCATCAGAGGTCAACCAGCCCCCCCTCATTACCCAAATCCAACAAAAGTGGTATCAAACGTTTGTGCTACGTTTGTGCTGGTTTGTGCTGCCAAAATTTTCGTTTGTGCTGCTATCATTTTAAAGATATTAATAAAAATTTCTAGAGGTCATCAGAGGTCAACCAGCCCCCCCCCCCACATTACCCAAATCCAACAAAAGTGGTATCAAACGTTTGTGATACGTTTGTGCTGGTTTGTGCTGCAGAAATTTTTGTTTGTGCCGCTATTATTTTAAAGATATTAATAAAAATTTCTAGAGGTCAACCAGCCCCCCCATATTAATGGAATCAAACAAAATTGATCTCAAACGTTTGTGCTGGTTTGTGCTGCAAAAATGTTTGTTTGTGCTGCTAACATTTTAAAATTTTTAATAAAATAACGTCTTGATGCGTGCTTAATCATCCAGGTAAGTAAATCCCAAAAGGTTGATTCTGTTCATCTGGACATTTTCAGTTGGAGAAATGTTTCGTCACTCATCCAAGTGACTTCTTCAGTCTCAGCTGACTGCAGGTTTCCCCAACCTTATAAACAGTACATTTGCATAGTGAAGGAAACTAGCGCCACTGAATGAACAATGTGCTGGGGGGTTAGTTCCATGATTGTTAGTATGCAAATTCTTATGACCATTGATCAATGACAACTAATCAAAGCCTACTGATCAATGGCCATGAGTACCATTCACAGAAAGGGGGGAATGGCTACAATCACAGCATTGTAAGATGGCAAAAGATGTACCCTTGGGCCCCCCTTCTCGATTCAGAGATGGTCAGCATCCTGACAGCCCAATGGACGAAGCTGTCTCTCAGTCTGCTGGTTCTGGCCCGGAGGCTCTTCAGTATCCTTCCTGATGGCAGCAAACTGAAAACGCTGTTGAAGGGATGAGTGGAGTCACCTGTAATAGAGAGGACCTTCCAGATGAGGCAGGTGCAGTAGATCTCCTGGGGAGGGAGGCAAGAGAGGTCCCCACAATGCTCTCGGCTGCTCTCACTACCCGTTGTCATTTTTTCCTGCAGAATGCAGGAGTCATACCACACAGTGATGCAGCTGGTGAGGATACTCTCAACTGTTCCTCTGTAAAAGGTGCTCATAATGGGGGTTGAATCTCTTGTGCTTCTCAGTTTGCAGAGGAAGTAGAGTCGCTGTTGGTCTTCTCCACATTCAGGGACAGGTTGTTGTTGCTGTACCACTCTGGCAGATGGTTAACTTCACCCCTGTAGTAGATCTCGTCGTGGGTCAGCAGAGTGAAGAGAAGGGAGCTCAACACACATCCTTGGGGAGCCCCCGTATTCCGTGCTGTCGACCCGTACTGTCTGCTGTCTTCCTGTCAAGAAATCTAGCAGCCCGTTATACAGCAAGGTGCTGATCACCAGCAGATCCAGTTTGTGAATGAGTTGCTGGGGAATGATGGTGTTGAATGCTGAACTGAAGTCTATGAACAGCACTCTGACATATGAGTCTCTAGTGTTCAGATGTGTGAGGGCTGAGTGAGGGGCAGTTGAAATTCCATCATCGGTTGAGCGTTTTGACTGGTATGCGAACTGAAATGGATCCAGGTTGGGGGAAAGCGATAATTTGATTTGATGCATGACTAACCGTTCAAAGCACTTAACTTAATAATGATGGAGGTGAGTTTGACAGGACGGTAGTCCTTAAAGCAGGAGATAGATGACTTCTTGGGTACAGTAATGATGAGGCTTTGAGGCATGTGGGAACGACGGCCTGACCCTAGTGATGTGTTAAAGATGTCTGTGAAGACATTTGTGAGTTCCACAGGATAGTCCGTCAGTGCTTGTCCAAGGATGTTATCAGGACCTGGAACTTTGCGTGTACTGATTTTGGAAAGGGATCTCCACACACTGTCTGGGGATTGTGTCACCACGGTCTGTAGAGTGGGCTTGTAGTCTGTGATGGTTTGTATTCCTTGCCACTGCCTCCAAGTATTTCTGCTGTCGCTGAAGCTTTGCTGTAGCTGATGCCACGTGACAGGTTTGCCCTTGCTGTTCTTAGACTCACCTAATTCCCGGCTCTGAAGGCTTGCATTTTTCAACCTCAGGAGCATTTAAACCTGACCTGTGAGCCATGGTTTCTGATTGGCCCGGACAGTGATAGTCCTGGTCTCTGTGACATCATCGATGCATTTTGGGATGTAGGCAGTGACAGTTTCTGTATATTCCTGAAAGTCTGTGGTGTTGTCGTGTATGGCAGCCTGTGGTGGAAAAGCAGTGCCTCTGAGGACCCTTCTGGCCACACCTGTACCTGCTTACGAACTGGTTTGGTGACTTTGAGCAGGGGCCTGTGGGAACCCATGGCACACCTAGATTTCTGCCTGTACTGACCCTTATGCAAAATAGGTGGAATTAAGACACAGTTCCAAAAGCAAACACAACTGATCAGTGCTGAGAGTGGTCCTGTTGCTGAGGTTGGGATGATCCTGTAATCTCTTATGAACGACCTCCAACGCTTCTATGACTGGGATGCAAGTGAAGACAGATGTAACATCTCTCTCTCACTGTACATGTATTGTTTACAAAATTAGGGAAACATAACCTGCACAAACAAAATAATTTGCAGGACAAATGTTTGACATCAATTTTGTTCGATTTGAAGAAGGTAGGGGGGCCAATTTCACTCACATGTGTTTATAAGGTTGGGGAAACCTGCAGTCAGTTGAGACTGAAGAAGTCACTTGGATGAGTGACGAAACATTTCTCCAACTGAAAATGTCCAGATGAACAGAATCAACCTTTTGGGATTTATTTACCTGGATGATTAAGCACGCATCAAGACGTTATTTTATTAAAAATTTTAAAATGTTAGCAGCACAAACAAACATTTTTGCAGCACAAACCAGCACAAACGTTTGACATCAATTTTGTTTGATTCCATTAATATGGGGGGGCTGGTTGACCTCTAGAAATTTTTGTTAATATCTTTAAAATAATAGCGGCACAAACAAAAATTTCTGCAGCACAAACCAGCTCAAACGTATCACAAACGTTTAACATCAATTTTGTTGGATTTGGGTAATGTGGGGGGGGCTGGTTGACCTTTTGACTTTTACCTTTTCATTAATATCTTTAAAACAGAGGCAGCACAAACGAAAATTTTAGCAGCACAAACCAGCACAAACGTAGCACAGTTGATTGACACCCAGTTAGTTTGATTTGGGTAATGTGGGGGGGGGGGGCTGGTTGACCTCTGATGACCTCTAGAAATTTTTATTAATATCTTTAAAATGATAGCAGCACAAACGAAAATTTTTGCAGCACAAACCAGCACAAACGTAGCACAAACGTTTGATACCACTTTTGTTGGATTTGGGTAATGTGGGGGGGCTGGTTGACCTCTGATGACCTCTAGAAATTTTTATTAATATCTTTAAAATGATAGCAGCACAAACGAAAATTTTTGCAGCACAAACCAGCACAAACGTAGCACAAACGTTTGACATCAATTTTGTTTGATTTGGGTAATGTGGGGGGGCTGGTTGACCTTTTGACCTTTACATTTTCATTAATATCTTTAAAACAGAAGCAGCACAAACGAAAATTTTAGCAGCACAAACCAGCGTAGCACAGTTGATTGACACCCATTTAGTTTGATTTAATTAATGTGGGGGGGCTGGTTGACCTCTGATGACCTCTAGAAATTTTTATTAATATCTTTAAAATGATAGTAGCACAAACGAAAATTTTTGCAGCACAAACCAGCACAAACGTAGCACAAACGTTTGATACCACTTTTGTTGGATTTGAAGAAGGTGGGGGGGCCAACTTCACTCACATGCTTACGTCACTGTCGTGAGACATTTTCGCAAAAAAATCACGGTTTTAGTAACGCAGTAACGCAGCGTTCCTACGGGAAAGTAACGGTAATCTAATTACCGTTTTTGCAATAGTAATCTCTTACTTTACTCGTTACTTGAAAAAAGTAATCAGATTACAGTAACGCGTTACAAGTAACGCGTTACAAGTAACGCGTTACTGCCCATCTCTGGTTTACACTCAGTCTTTCAAATAGATGCAAGTAAAACACAGCGGAAAATAAATAAAGTCAAAGACTAGCGGTCCTTTTGCTCTATTTTCACCTGTAAAGCAGGAGCGGGGTAGGCGGAGGTTTATCCTGGTGCAGGTGTGCCTCAGCAGTCAGTTGAAGAATCCGCGAGTTTCTCTGTGAGTTTCCCATTACGTGGTAGCGAACTCGGTGCTTGCTTGGACGTTTAGGGGGGTTTTTTCGCAGTAAAAATAAGTTTTCTTCCCACGCACAATGCTAATGGACGCTAATGTTTTTGTCACTTTTTATGGAATCAAACTCAAAGTAAGGTGAGTACTTCCACACTTTAAACGCTGCACGCTCATAGTGCCCGCACTCGATATATGATCCACTGTTGATCTGCACACAGCTGTTGTCACGAACGTCGCACTTGCTTACGTCACTGTCATGAGACATTCTCGCAAAAAAATCATGGTTTTAGTAACGCAGTAACGCAGCGTTCCTATGGCAAAGTAACGGTAATCTAATTACCATTTTTGCAATAGTAATCCCTTACTTTACTCGTTACTTGAAAAAAGTAATCGGATTACAGTAACGCGAGATCACAAGTAACGCGTTACTGCCCATCTCTGCATATGACCTGTCCTGTATCAAAACACCGGCAACCTCACTTTTCTGTTTAAATTCATGATACCCTCATCATACCATCACCATATCCTAATCAGTTCTCTCATGCTATCAGAATTTGTCATTTAACTGCCGTTGTTCTCCTAAGTTTTGTAAGGAAGGGACAAAAATATTTTTACACAAATAAAAAAATACTTCCAAAAAAAGAGCCCATTTTGCTTGTTAGCAGGGTAAGCGTTTGGGGTTAAGGTCATCACTGGTGACAACTCAAATGATACTTCTTCCTTTTTTATCTATCAAAGCATTAGGGACAGCTGTGGGATGTGCTGTGATCATGTTATTGCAAGATAGAAAAAATAATAAAAGGTTCTTTCATGTCCAAATCTTTTTGCTGCTTTCAGTCTGCACCCAGCATAGCTACCATAGCTATCATTTCAGCGAGGATGATTAGATAATGTATCTGTGTGTGATAATGTGTCTATTGAGCGAAATGTTCTCCCAATAACATTTTTGTTCAACTTATTTCCTGGATTGTATTCCTTGTTTGAGTTGTGGCTCCACCCACATTTTTTTCCCAGCTTTGATAGAAGCAACAAGTGAAGTACGTAAAGATGTCCTTTGGCTAAACAGATTTACATAATGAATTCATTGAAAGCAGTCAGACAGACTGCGACTGGGAATCTGACAAACCCAACTCATTCATCACTCCCACTATTTTCGCTGAAGAGAGGCATAGCAATGACTGTCACGACTTCAGCTGAAACTAGCACTTTTACCAGACCTCTGCCTGGCATAAGCTGTCTTCTGTGCTAAGCACAAGCTAGTAAAGGAAACCTATTTTCCTCCACTCAGTGGGTCAGTGTAAGTGTTGAAGCATTGCCATTCCTCAATATCCTCACATCATCAGTATCAACAATGTGTAGTATCCTACCACTGAATCATGAGTTGGTAGACCAACAAATGAACAAATTAACTTTCCCTGGGAGATGAAATAAAAAAAAAGAAATGCGCCACTTACATTAACGCACATTAACGCTTTATGCTGCCTGCAATTTGTTCTATTTAGTATTTATTCTTGAAAGCTGTTCTGAGCCTAGTGATCTTTAAAATCAACAAAATACACTGCATGTTTGAAAATTTCATGCTTAGAAATGGCAAAGTTGACCTTAGAAAAATACAAGCTGTTGTGACCAGTGGAGTGAAATTAATTCCTCAGTACAAGTTCTTATCTTTGCTTCATCCAACCAAAGCGATAGGGAGTGAACCCAGCTGAACTGTAATGTAGAAGTCCTTAAAGCTGTAGGAAGCAGAGATGTAGAAATGGCTTTTTGCTCTTCAGACTACTTTACCCACCCATCTGGGCTGACGTTTTATATTTGTACAAATATTTTTATATGGTGGATATGAGTTTGCTTGTTCTCCTGTAGTACAAGGTTATGCTCTTGCTTGATGGTGTAATATAGATTGTCTTAAAAAAATCTAAAACAAATACTAAAGAGAGAAGGAAAATGGGAGATGCTTTCTGTCATGACATATATTATGTTTTATTGCAACCAAATTCACAAAATAGGTATTATGTCTTCCATATTTTTATATTTCTTACATTACAGTACAGCAGTAATATAACTAGCACTCAACCTAACTGTTGTGTTGTACTGTATTTTTGTAAATGTTCAGAACAGTAACAATGGCAAAGGCAGTTTTATTTATTAGTTATAAAAACAACTGTCATTGCCACGTTAAGTACACTAACTAAAAAAAACAAACCCAACTGAAATCAAAATCCGTGCTATGACTTATTGTTCCTCTTGTTGTCCAAAATATTGTAATAAAGCTTTTATATTAACATTATATCATTTATATCAAACTGTAAACTGTTATATAAACAAATATTTATTCATTATGTAAAATATTTGTACATAATTCCTAAAAAGTTTCAGATAATTTTTTAGTTGGATTTTTAAAAAAATAAATAAATAAATTCATAATCTCTCAAATAATGAATTCATTTAAAGTAAGTTTTAGAATATATCAAAAGCTGTGCATTCACATTTTCTTTACACCATCCGAGTTTTTCAAACTGAATTTCCTCCTCATTAGAAGACACTTTCTGTTGTGTGTGTGCGTGCGTGTGTGTGCGTGTGTGTGTGAGTGAGTGAGTGGGAGTGAGTGAACGTGCACATCAGCCCAGACCCGTGCTCTTATGTAATCAGTTCAAAGCCTTCCTCTTCCTCCCTCTGAATTTGTGCCAAGGAAGGCATTTCTGAAGGAAATGGGCATTTAGCACTGCCAAGTGGAAGAGAGAAGTTGCTTGGCGTGGAAACAGTGTTAAAAAGAAAGGAGTATTGATGCATGGAGCCACTGGTTGTTGCTGGAAGTGTGGGGAAGGGCACCTAGTTCCATGATTTACCTGATTTTTAGGATATTTATTTATTCAGCCCACATTTAGGGGGGTGCTTGCAAGTTTGGGGTGAGAAAATTGAATATGCATTTAGTTGTACTTGTCTTCAAATGCAAAGAAACTGTGCTAGTTAACCTGTTTGTATGCCTTGACTGTAATCAATGAGGACATACAATAGCACTCATTGGCAGAGTGTTGACTTTGTACATATTTAACCACGATCTCTGTGAAATATCACACCACATGACATCATGTTAAAGAATAATTCCAGTTCGCTTCACTTTAATACTACTACTACCACTAATAATAATAAAAATAACTTAACAGTAAGATAACAATTACTTTGATTTGTATAATGTCTTTCAAGAAACCAGAGGATGATTTACAGAAGAGTACCAAAAAAAGGTTAAAGGCTAAAGGTTTTGTTGAGGAGGTGAGTTTTGAGAAGTTGTTTCAAAGACTCAAGTGATCAGGCATTGCAAAGCTCATACAGAAGAGAGTGGGGACCAGAGGGTGGGGGCCGCCACACTTAAGACTGTTTACCTAAAGGTATGAAGGTTTTTGCGAGGGATAGGAAGAAGACCGGTGATTGAGGACTGTAGCACCCGAAACTGTGTGTATAGCAGGTCAGAGAGATTCAAATTCAAATTCAAATTCAGATTCAAATTCAAATTTTATTTGTCACACACACACAACCATACACAGTATGACATGGGGGTGAAATGCTTGTAGCTGTACAATGCCTGACCATTAAATGACAGAAAAAAGTTTTACAGTATTTACAATTTACAGGTTACTACAAAATTTACAAATTAACTTAGGAATTTACAGTAAAAAATGTGCAAACAGCAGAAAGAGATTATAAAAATTATAAATTATAGGAAATGTGTGGTGGTGCGTGTGGTGATGTGATGTGTGTGAGAGTCCAGTCTTATAGTGATGTGTGTGGGAGAGTCCAGTCCTACACCTGGTTCAGGGCCCGAATAGCCTGGGGGAAGAAGCTCCTCCTCATTCTCTCTGTTTTGGCCTTAAGGGAGCGGAAGCGCTTCCCAGACCTCAACAGTGAGAAGAGTCCATTGTTGGGATGGGAGAGGTCCATCATAACCTTCCTAGCTTTGGACTTGCACTGCTTGGTGTAGATGGACAGCAGGTCAGGGAGCTCTGATTGAATGATGCGTTCGGCTGAGCGCACCACTCTTTGCAGATCTTGTCTGTCCTGTTTGGTGCTGTTCCCAAACCAGGTGCAAATGTTTGCCGTCAGGACACTCTCGATGGTGCAGGAGTAGAAGTTCTTGAGAACCTTCAGTGGCAGATGGAAGTCTCTAAGTCTTCTGAGGAAGAAGAGACGCTGACGAGCTTTCTTAAGGGTGTTGATGTGACAGGACCATGACAGATCCTGAGTGATGTGGACACCCAGGTATCAGAAACTGTCCACGCTCTCCACTGGCGTGCCACTGATGATGAGGGGTTTGTAATTCCTCGCCTGCTTTGTAGTGAAGTTCACGATCAGCTCCTTAGTCTTGCTGATGTTTAGGAGGAGGTTATTCTCCTGGCACCAGGTCTCCAGGTTCCTAATCTCCTCCAGGTAGGCCGTCTCAATGTTGTCGGAGATCAGGCCTACAACAACAGTGTCGTCAGAAAACTTGACAATGGAGGTGGTGTCTGATGTGGCTACACATAAAGTGTACAGTGAGTACAGTGAGTACAGCAGGGGGCTTAAAACCCTCCATCTCACTCAGAGATGGAGGAGGAGACTTGTTTTCCCACCCTCACTGATTGGGGTCTGTCTGTGAGGAAGTTGAGGATCCACTGACACAGTGATGAGCTGAGTCCTAGATCCGTCAACTTGGTGAAAAGCTTAGAGGGAATTATTGTGTTGAATGCTGAACTGTAGTCCACGAACAACATCCTAACATAATTCCCTCTGCCAGTGTCCAGGTGACTCAGGGATGTGTGGAGCAGGTGAGATATGGCATCGTCTGTGGAACGATTAGTCCGGTAAACAAACTGAAGTGAGTTGATGGTGGCAGGAAGTGAAGAAGTGATGTGATCTCTCATCAGTCTTTCAAAACACCTCATTACAATTGAAGTCAGTGCTACTGGACAGTAGTCATTGTGGCAAGCGGGCTGTTGTTTCTTTGGAACAGGGACAATGATGGACTGTTTGAAGCATGTGGGAACCACTGCTTGGGCCAGGGAGAGGTTGAAGATCCCCGTGAACACCGGTGCTAGCTGGTCAGCGTAGGCTCTCAGGACCCGGCCAGGGATAGCATCTGGTCCTGCTGCCTTCCTGGTGTTCACCCTCCTGAAGGTGTTCCTCATGCCATGCTCTGTGATGATGAATGCATTTTCTTCACTGGTGCACTCCGAGCGCGCGCAGCCGTTTGTTGTTTTAATTGCTGCTGAGTCGAAGCGAGCATAAACGTGTTCAGCTCATCAGCCAGTGAAGCATCGGCATTCATCATTGAAGAAGCTGGTCGTTTATAGTCCATTATAGTCCGCAGTCCTTTCCACAGGCTCCTAGAGTCACACTGTCATAGCTGTGACTCTAGTTTTTCCCCGTAGCTCCGCTTTGCCTTTCTGACTGCGCTGCGCACGTTGTAGGACGCAGCCTTGTATAGGTCCATATTACCGGAGACGAGCCCTTCATTGTAGACAGCGGTGCGTGATCTCAGAGCGTCGCGGATGTTTTTATCCACCCACGGCTTCTGGTTGGGAAATGTTCGGATGATTGTTCTTTCTGCTGTGTCGTCCGCTAGTTTCCAGATAAATCCCACAACCGCTTCCGTAAACATGTTGATGTCATCAGAGCTGCGCCAAAACATGTCCCAGTGCCAAAACATGCCAAAACATCCAGTGCGTCCTGCAGCACGGCCACTGATTGGTCCGTCCAGCGAGCGACCTCCCTCCTGATTGGTGGTTGCTGCTTTAGCCTTTGTTTGTAAGCAGGCATGAGGAAGCTGGCGGCATGGTCCGATTTTCCAAATACCAGCAGGGGCTGAGCCTTGTAACAGTTCTTGAACGGGGTGTAGCAGTGGTCTAATGTCCTAGTGCCCTGGGTGGGGCAGTTGATGTGCTGGTGAATGTTTTGAAATGTCCGTTTGAGATTCACTCTGTTAAAATCTCCCATAACAATGAGTGCGACATCTTGGTGAAGTGTTTGTTGATGTGTGAGAGCCTCATGTAACTCACATAAGGCTGTGTCCGAGTCCGCGTGAGGTGGAATGTAAACAGTGCAGGCAATGACCGCAGTGAATTCCCGAGGGAGATAGAAAGGGCGACATTTAACGATCAAAAGTTCCAGATTGGGCGAGCAAGAGCGTGTCAGTGGGGAGATGTTTGTGCTGTCGCACCATCTGTTGTTCACCATCAAACACACTCCACCACCTCTTTTCTTCCCCGACTCCATTGTCCTGTCCATGCGGTAAACCACGGCGTGGTCTGGTATTGCTGGGTTCAGCCAAGTCTCGGTGAAGCAGAGATGTTGCAGTCCTGAAAGTCTCTCTGGAACTTGATTCTGGCTCTGAGGTCATCAAGCTTGTTCTTGATGGATTGAACGTTGGCTAGCAGGATACTGGGCATGGGTGCACGGTGTGCGCGGTGTGCGCGAGCCCGTAGCCTGTTCCTGATGCCGGCTCATTTCCCTCGAGGTCGCATCCTTTGTTCTCTCTCAGGATCTCCTTTGGCCAGGTTGGGTCCGGAGTTAAACATGGTGAAATGTTCGTGTATTGTAGACCAATAGAAACCAGAGTGTCTCTACTGTAGAGAATTTGTGTGTTTTGCATGATGCCCATGCAAGATTATGGCAGATATAGCAAAAAGTGATGAAAAACTGCAAAAAGTGGAGAAGTTGGGGCAGAGCATCCAGCACGGCAGTCGACCTCACCGGTGCCATTTCGTTATGTTGCTACTAAGATACTAAGAGGCTAGGGCATGGAGGGATTTGCAAGTGAGAAGAAGGATCTTGTAAGTAATGCATGACTTGACTGGGCACCAGTGGAGATTTATGAGGGGGGTGATATGTTCCCAGAGCTTAGTGCCTGTTAGAAGGTTGGCGACTGAGTTCTGGACATACTGGGCCTATCCAGGGCCTTAGTGGAAATCCCACAAAGGACCCCATTGGAGCGATCCAGTGGTGATAAATGTATGGATGAGAGTCTCTGCTGCAGAGTCAGTTAGTGATGGCCAAAGTTGAGAGATGTTCTTTAGATGAAAAAAGTGTGTTTTGGTGACAAAATTTGACATGAGCAGAGAATGAAAGAATGGAGACAAAATGTCTGTGAAGGTTCTCAGTCATCCAGGTCATCGTAGTCAAAGGAGCTTGCTGCACTGTACAGCAATGTGGTGTATGCTGTACAGTGCAGCGAGGAATGCTCAGACCTCTACATTGGAGAGACCAAACAGCCACTTCACAAGTGCATGGCACAACACAGAAGAGCCACCTCCACAGGACAAGACTCAGCAGTCCATCTGCATCTTAAGGATAAAGATGCCAATGTTCACATTTTGGACAGAGAGGACAGATGGTTTGAAAGAGGAGTGAAAGAAGCCATCTATGTCCACTGTGAGCGACCATCTTTGAACAGAGGCGGGGGTTTACGACACCAACTCTCTGCCATCTATAATCCAGTTTTGAGATCCCTTCCCAGACGCCTTAACGCCCACTCACATCCTGGGCCAGCTGACCTCAGGAATTCGCATGATAAGGTGGGGCCAGGTTTCACAATGAACACACCCGAAACTCTGGCTGATTGGGACCCACGCCCAGTTTCACACCTTGGCTCAGGCGATTAGAGGATCATCAGGGGGTCCTTTTGTCCCTCTGTGGGGGGTTACTCCCACTAGGTTTATATCTGGGACTCTCCACCATTTGACCTTAGAACTGAAGAAGCTTCTCGGAAGAGAGGGTGAAACGTCTTCAAGCAACTTAAAGACGTCCAGACGCTTTTCTTTGCAAGCTCCTTTGACAATGGAGACAAAAATGACACCCAGACCACAAAAGTCTGCAAAGATGAGTTGAGGCAGCTGTCTATGTGAAGTAGGAGTAGGGCTTTCGGGGCCACAACCAAGAGCTTTGTTTTGTTACCTTTGAGCTTGAGTAGGTTATTTGACATCCATATTTTAATTTCATGCAATCAGTTGACAAGTGATTGTGGGGGGAGCAGGGTGGGAGGTTTGCACTGAGATAAAGTTGTGTATATTAAACATAGGAAAGGAAGCAGAGACTATGGCGATGGCTGATCTGACCAAGGGGGAGCCTAAAAATGGTGAAGAGAAAGGGTCCAAGCAAAGAACATTGGGGCACACTGTAGTTAACTGGAGCAGAGGTGGAGAAGGAGTGTCCCATGGTGACAAATCTCTGTTGGAGAGGTACGACTGAAACCAGGAGAGTACAGTACAAGTGAGGCCAAGATAGTTGGTTAGGCAGGAGAGAATGATGGTGTGAAAAACAGTGTCGAAGGTTGCAGAAAGGTCGAGGAGGATGAGGATACTGATGTGGCCAGAGTTAGCTGCAACTGCAGCTGCTGTTGGTGAACGAGGGAAGAGTAATAAGAAGCTTTGGCCTGAGAGAGAGCTTCTTTATGGGGTCTCACGTGATATTTATAAACCTTGTGGTTCTTATGTAGAGCCTCTAATGTCGGTGGCCACTCAACTTTAGGTCACGGAGATACATAGTAAACCATGGGCAGGGCAGGTAAAAGAGGCAGTCCAAGTTTTGAGGGTGGGAGAGAGAGTAGAGGATGCTAGATATGGCTGCATTATAATAGTCAACAAGCATGTTAATCATGGTGTTGGGTGGTCTGAGGCAAAGTGGATTTCTATCACATTGTTCAGAGCCAATGTACTGAAAACAGAGCCTTGTTTCTGGTTCCTGTATGCAAATGATATGTTTAGTGTGCAGCCTAGAAACAGGAACAGGAAAGCAGACAGTGAAATGGTCAGAAACAGGAAGGTCCAGGCACTTCATGGAGGGGTAGTGCCAGTGGAGAAAACCAGATCCAGCATGTGACCTCGGACATCGACAGACATTTAACATGGTGTGTGAAATTGAGACAGTCCGCTAGTGACAAGAATTCCGTGGCAAATGAAGACCTACTGGAGTTAGCATGAATATTAAAGTCACCAAGTTGGACTGTGGCTGGAAACAAGGAGCAAATGGAGGTGAGAAGCTCAGACAACTCTGACATGATGACACTATAGATTTTAGGGGTGTGGTAGATGAGGAAGACCTGGAGCTGTGTTGACTCAGCCAACGTTGCAGTAAGGCACTCAAAAGAGGGGAAACTGGGCACTGGCAGTACTTTGACCAGGATATCGGCTTGGTATAATTTAGCTAACCAAAACAAACAAATCCTGGGGGAGTGGCTTGATTAAGTGGCATAAAGTCCTGCGGATTTTGCCATACCTCTGTTCGGTAAAGAAAATTTATTTTCCTGTCAGTAATGATATTTTGGATTAGTATTGCTTTATTGCAAGCGAGCATTCAGTAGCATAAAAGATGCACTCTTGGTAGGTGAAGTTGAGGCATCGCGGCTGTACCTTATAGAACCGCAAACATGAGAAGAGTCGTATCAGTGCCGCTGTAAGTAGCAAGGCCAGGATGGGGAGACAGAACCAGAAGAATACAGCATGGACAAATCCTGGCATTGATATGTCCCACTGAAGGCCAGGAAGGATTGAGTGAAGTCAGATGGGAGAGCCAGAAAATTGTTTGCTAGCTGCACTAGGCTATCAACTGTTTGACAGACAGTCAACTGCTCAGTGGCATCCAGGTAACAGCTGATCGGCCAGGAAGGTGAGTGCACGAAGATACATGGAGGCAGGACAAACAGTCAAGAGATGGAGAGACAAGATAACCAGGTCCAATGTGCAGTGAAAATCAGGCTGATTCACACAGAAAGCAAAGTTTTATCACAAAATGAGAGGAGGCAACTTGCCAGCATGCTCTCAATCCAGAAGAGTAGATGTAACACTTTAGGCATGTAGTGCTCTGTAAAACTTTTCACACATTATTATGTGTGAAAATAAGAAGGAAAAAGTAATGTTCCACAGTATTATATATAATAGGGATGGGAATCGAGAACCATGTCTTGTAGAGAACCAGTTCCCAGTAGTCCAGTTTCTTGGAATTGTTATTCTGCCTGCCTATAAATCCCGCTTATCTGTTTTTGCACTCACTTTATAATTAACTGACTTCAGTTTGTGTAGTGGACGAGGAAAATAGTGGGACAATGTACAGTGTGGATCTCGACATGCTCTCATTATACAGGGAGTGCAGAATTCCGAATCAGAATCAGAATACTTTATTCATCCCGAGGGAAATTAGGGTTACAGCAGGCATCACGCTAATGGCGCATGCGCACTTACAAAGGAACCTTCTGACCAACTTTACACAAACATCACATTGGGGCAGACATGTCAGAAGGTAGGCTGATAGGAAAAACAACGAAATACACTACATGAGGTAAGAGGAGGAGAAAAAAACTCCACTCAGACTGAGCTCCTAGTGGGAGAACAGTTTGATAACAGAAAAACACCTCAGCACAAAAGAACATGACTATCAATACACCATACAAAGACAAGACAAGCAACAGGGGCGGGTAAAGGGTAAGAGAGAGCCGGTGTAGACAGCGCATCCGGTCCTGCAGTATATCTGCGCTGGTCCCAGTTGACTGCTATCTTCCCCGGTAGGGCACAAGCATCGAAGGCGTTGGAAAGGGAGGGGGGATGAGTGAATTATTAGGCAAATGAGTATTTTGTCCACATCATCCTCTTCATGCATGTTGTCTTACTCCAAGCTGTACAGGCTCGAAAGCCTACTACCAATTAAGCATATTAGGTGATATGCATCTCTGTAATGAGAAGGGGTGTGGTCTAATGACATCAACACCCTATATCAGGTGGTGCATAATTATTAGGCAACGTCCTTTCCTTTGGCAAAATGGGTCAAAAGGAGGACTTGACAGGCGCAGAAAAGTCAAAAATAGTGAGATATCTTGCAGAGGGATGCAGCAGTCTCAAAAATGCAAAGCTTCTGAAGCGTGATCATCGAACAATCAAGCGTTTCATTCAAAATAGTCAACAGGGTCGCAAGAAGCGTGTGGAAAAACCAAGGCGCAAAATAACTGCCCATGAACTGAGAAAAGCCAAGCGTGCAGCTGCCAAGATGCCACTTGCCACCAGTTTGGCCATATTTCAGAGCTGCAACATCACTGGAGTGCCCAAAAGCACAAGGTGTGCAATACTCAGAGACATGGCCAAGGTAAGAAAGGCTGAAAGACGACCACCACTGAACAAGACACACAAGCTGAAATGTCAAGACTGGGCCAAGAAATATCTCAAGACTGGTTTTTCTAAGGTTTTATGGACTGATGAAATGAGAGTGCGTCTTGATGGGCCAGATGGATGGGCCCGTGGCTGGATTGGTAAAGGGCAGAGAGCTCCAGTCCGACTCAGACGCCAGCAAGGTGGAGGTGGAGTACTGGTATGGGCTGGTATCATCAAAGATGAGCTTGTGGGGCCTTTTCGGGTTGAGGATGGAGTCAAGCTCAACTCCCAGTCCTACTGACAGTTTCTGGAAGACACCTTCTTCAAGCAGTGGTACAGGAAGAAGTCTGCATCCTTCAAGAAAAACATGATTTTCATGCAGGACAATGCTCCATCACACTCCCCCTTTTGATCTCTGAAAGAGATCACTTTATAACATGCACTCCAGCATTTGCAAGGTCCAGGTCTTCTTGATCCTGAGGCCCTCTGTCCCCTTTAACGGGTGGACCATCTGTGGGATGACCTCTGTGTTCACGCAGTTCAGATGCAAGCAAAGTTAGATTTACAACCATAACAGCAGTTACAGATGACACTCCCATCACTCCCCAATTCTCCCACAGCTTTATTTTGGTGCTCCAGTTTTCCACTCCCATTTTAATGCCCCCCTTATACCTTTCAAATGTACTTAGACTAGAACCTCTGTCTAAGGAGCTTTTAACCTTCATTTTTATTGCTGCAGCTACCAGTGTCTTCCAGTTGGGTGATTCTCAGCTTCTTTCTTCGACCTCCGGGGTTAGACCACCCTTTAGTCATTGCACAGTTCTGGGGATTATTCTGCCCCGATTTCAAACAAAGATCTATGTGTTTTGGGGTCACCGGCGTGTCCCCCTTTTTGCCAAGAGCCTCTCGAACCTCGTTGGTATGGTGTTCCTGGTTCTCGCCAACCCCTTCATGGTTATTGCTGTGTTTGTGGGATCCATCTTCTCCAGGAGCCCAAACGTCATGACACCTGACCCCAGTTGCTGTCTCGGCAGTCCCTACATCTGTCTCTGCCGTGAAGGGGTCCTCATATCTCCGGGTCCCCGTCTGGTGTCTGTTCCTTTCTCTGCAAGAGACAGAAAACCAAAACACCTCTCTCCCTAGCCTTGATAATCTAATATTGTTATCCATTGTTCTTCTAATGATTCAAATTTGGTTCAAAATATTATGTTCAGGACTTATTCTAATCATAATCTATGTGTGTGTAAAAGTAATCAAAAATTAATGAACCATCTCTAAGTCTAACACATTATATGCTTAAGTTTTACCATAGCTACATTATTAAACACAAAAATAAACTCATAGAAATTTTCATATCACCATTGTTTGATGTTCAAACTCAACTTCCACTTCCCCCTTTTTTTGACACACTCCCATGTGTCAATTCACCGGAGCTAGACACTTAAAAGAGAAGGTTAGTGACATCATAGCTCAGAAAGTATCTTCAATCCTGGACATTTCCCTTCTCCTTATGTAATAAAGTCTGTCATCCTTCCATGCCCTGGTAACTGGTCCATCCAGAGCTGTAACATTTTGAAATGTACATACAACAAGCCAAACCACACCTTGGTCACACCAACCCTTTTTCTGCCCTGAAGATGTCCAACGCCATCTTAGTCTGGACCAGGGTTGTAATAGTTTTGCAGTTTTCATTAGTTTTTATTTTTATTTAGCTTCTACTTCAGATTTTCAATTTTATATCAGTTTTAATCATTTTTTACCAATTGTTTGCTAGTTTAGTTTAGTTTTGATTAGTTTCAGTTATAGTTTTAGTTGTGTCTGCAATAACTAAGTGTAGCAAAATCCCAGTCCCTTCATATCAGTCATGCTCTTGTGCTTATCCTTGGGTATTGTGACTATTAACTCTTGCAGCACCGGGTGCTCCTAATTTTGGTTCAAGTGAATTTATAAACTTTGTGCACCCTGGAATAAACATAATCAACTGATCCACATTTTACTGCGTGTTATTTCACCATCTTATTGATTCAAATGCTCCATCCTTATGTGGTTTGCGACATTATGTTTATCCACTTTGTCTCTAAATGTTTGAAGAATTTTCAAGTTTGGGGTCAAATTTTAAGAATTTGACCATAAGTGAAAGTTATGGTGTCATCACCCCCTTCGGGGCTTACCTTTCCCAGTTTTGATGATATTCCTCCCACAAATATTCGCAATTACCCTCCTTTGGTGTGAAAACCTGTTGGTGTGGTCAAGTGGGTGCTATAGAAACAAAAGCTCAGGACAGAACAGTTATCAGTCATGTACTTCCTACAAATTTTGCATATGTTTTATTCCATATCGATCCTCTGAGTGTAATGGTACATTTTAATTTGAATTTATCCAAACTAAACACAATATTTTCTTTATTTACTTTGCTCTTGTTCTTTTGCAGTACCACATCCTATCAAATGTCCCTGTCAATTATATTCTACATCTAATAACTTACTATTTCAAGTGAGAACCTAAATCACGTGGACCAATGTTTATTATTGCATATCTCTATTCTGAATGTGGCCAGTCATTCATAGGTATTGTTAAAGTTTTGGCGATTTTCCTCTATAAAATTTAATTGACTTTTTTACAGTGGCCTGCTACGGTTAATAGTAACATATTCCAGTCATGAGTGATATCAAACGTTTTTCTCCACTGTAGCATTTGGCATTCCCAATAATATAACATGATACCTTAATCAAAACACAGCTAATATAGCACAGTTTTCTTAATGCAAACATCAGTAACTCAGACTCAGCAACCAAAGTGTTAAGTCTGCAGTTCATACTTATGTGAAGCTAGAGTCTCCTCCTCCAGTCTCTCTTATCCTCCTGCTCCTGCAAAAACAAAACAAAACAAAGCGAAGCATCCACCCTTCTCTTGTCGGCTGGGTGAATTGTTTATTGGCATTTACTAATCCTAAAGTGGGTGCAGTCATTGTCTCAGTATCAAGTCAGTCAAAGCTTTTAGTCGTCAGTCCATCACAGTCCATTCACATGCATACCTCCACACACATTCATACCAGATGTTGCTGATAACGGAGTCTCTATTCGAGCATCCATCACCAGCAAGATGACGTCATCATTTTAAAGGAAAACAATTCCTTGTTGTTTTTTGGGCCGGATTGACTCGGTGCAATCCTTTTAGACTCAGAACTTCTCAGTGTTCCCTATAAGTGAATTTCTCCCAAGCCAATTACAATCATGGAGAAGCACACTTTGCAACTGTTTACAGTAATAATATTTCATAGCGCTTTAAATCTCAATCTTTCAGGCCTGGTTTAAAGAGCTGATTGTTAAATCATGAACTCACAAAATATCACCATATCACCACCGGTGGATCACACCTCTCAGATGTTTTTTCTTCAGTGCACTGTAACAAAAACGAAAACAGACGTAACCAACAAAACACTACTAACAATAACACAAACTAGGGCCCGTTGCAGACATGTCCAAGCATAAACTATCCCTCTCTCGCTTACGAGAAAGAACACAAGCTAAAGCTCACTGATAAAATCAAGCTAGCGCTAAGCAAAACCAAACAATCAACCAGAAATTCACAGGAACATTTTGCTTCCTGCCGGTACAATATTGTGTGGGAATGAGAACCTCAGGTGCCGTAACACCTTTCGTTCCTCCTTGAATCAAATCTCAATCACAAAAAATGCCGTACTCCGACCTAAAACTTACACTATTAATTCATCATTTTCACTCTGTGCCACTGTTCCTCATCAGGGCTGTGTGGAGCACAGCAAAGAATTCAGTCAAGGCCTTGAGCCATAAACAGACATCACGCACAGACATTGTTTTCATAACCAAACCGTTTTAGAGCTTATTCCTAAAATCTACATAAATGCCTTCTAGGTGACATACAACACATTCTAAGTAATCAATGGCTCCTCATACAAATTATGCATTGGGATGTTTGTGTGCAGCATTTTGCATATCAGCATAAGCAAAGCATTCTTCATTGCATCAGCGTGTATGTGTGTGTGCGTGTGGATCACTCTTCATTGCACAAGCGTGTGCATGTGTATGTGTGCATCACTTCTCAGTGAATCAGCATTCCAGTGTGTGTGTGTGTGTGTGTATGTGTGTGTGTGTGTCATTTCTCACTCACTCAACGAGTGCACGTGTTCATGTGTGTATTTCACTTCATTCTGAATCTGTGTGTTTGGAGACGTGTGTGTGTGTGTGTGTGTTTGTTTCTCTTCATTCTGAGTCAGTGCATGTAGATGTGTATGTAGATGTGCAGCATTTGGTCAGGGTCACGTATGGGGGAGAGCAGGAGTCCAGTCAGCCTCGGCTTTCAGGGCCGGCAAAGCAGCCTGTAATTAAATATGTATAGAAAAAACAAAAACAAAACAAAACAAAAACAAACAAAAAACAAAAACAAACGAACAGGAAAATGATGTTGTGTTGGCTGTGTTATTCAGAGGGGAGAAACACCGGGACCAGGCCCTGTGTCAGCCTTCTCTCCCCCTTTTTTTTGTTTTTTCTCACCATATAATCCACTCATAACCCACCAAGCTGACAGGACAACACAGGTACATGTTAAAATTCTTAAGATCATGTTTAAAAGCCCAAAAAAGGAACTTTCTTTCATTCAGTAATCACTTTTATTAATCAATCAACAGAAAACATGTCACAATTTGAATCTTTTAACCACTAAATTTGTTGTGTCTTGCCTGGTTGGTTAGACCAGTGTCCCCTTTTTTTTAAGTTAAATTGTTGTCCTGCAACCCAGAGGGTTTCTTTGTCAGTAATGTATAGACTTCATCATTTAAGTATGTTAAATTTTTCTTTAACTTTGCTGGAAAATCTTCACATGTTCATGAGTGTAAGCTGTTTCTTCATTGCGTGTATGTGCATTTGTAGGCAGGCAGGTTAATTTTATCTTTTCTCAAACTAGGCGTTACCTTAAAAGGAGCCTTTCTCTCAGATTTCTCTGCTTGTGTGTGTTTTTGTTTCACCTTTTTGTTGTGATGCTCCGGACGCCTTCCCAACCTCCACAAGTCCGTTGGCCCCAATTTTATGTTTTAAAACTTCTCTTAATTTCTCCTCTAATTCTCTCCTTGCTGCTGTCTGTTTCACAGCTGCTGATTCTTACTGGGTGTGGTTCCCATTACCTATAATTTTGCTTCGGCCGCTGTGCTTGTGGGGGCAGTTGGTCCAGGTCCGCAGCTTCCTGTATTAACACACTAAGAGATTTATTTTAATTTCATTTTCATCACTTTTAAACCGATAAGCAGGCAACACGCCTACCTTGACAGCATAAACTGCACGCCAGTCTCCCAACACATTCCTCTCTCTACTCCTCCATAATTCTCCACTACACACCTCTTACTATCTCTCTTTTTTATTTTATTTTATTTTTTTTTATTACACCACAGAGTAATACACCCAATTATGCCCGTCTATCTCTATGTGGCTCCAAATTCCCTCTTTATTTAATTTCACACTCGTCAGGGGACAGGCACACAACAATTTTAACCACTGAAACGAGGAATTTAACCTTTTTATTTCTTTACTAATCTAGACTCAACCTTTGTTCG
>NC_140527.1:17913720-17936615 GCF_057382185.1 Mchenga conophoros | reverse complement strand
CGGCCTCCATGCTATCTCAGCTGCCACCAACACTCTTATACCTGAGCTTTAAATCGGCCCTCCCCCTCAGATCCCATTACCCAGCAGCCCCGCAGAGCCAACTCCGCCAGCCGCTCGCCTTCGTTTTCCTCGCTCCATCACCGTTCTGCACCTCGCTGTCACTCCACACTGTCTGAATGTTCACACTTTGGGTCCAGGTGTTCTCTACTGTTGCAGGGCTTTGATTTTCTGTTTATGGGTGTAATTAAAAAACACCTGCCCCCCCCCCCTGTCTCAGACTTGTACCCATCAGCCCCAAGAATAGTCGGATTTAGCCTTTACTGCTAATCTGAAGTCTTACTGGATCTGCCTACATCCCAGGAAGCCCAGTCAATAAGTCCAGCGACTGCCAGGCTGTGTCTCAAGGATGGCTCTTGAGCTCAGGTGGATATAATTTACCTGAGGGCAGGATGGGACAACAGGAAGAGTGTTAGCACAGCTCCGGCCTGTCGAGTCTGGTAAAGACTGATCAGCTTAACGTGCGTATTTCCATCCTTGCATCATTAGCCTCTTATACTCAGGCTAGATTTAGCCCCACGCCTCTGCTGCTCTCCCTGCCTGAGAGGTGGAGGAGTCGTGAAGGCGGGGTGGTGTGGGGGGGTGGATGAAGCCAGATTAGGTTTCAGAGCGACAGAGGTTGGCTGGAGGTGAGATCAGTGTAACGGATCTGCCAGCAGGAAGAAAGAGAGACAGGTAGACGGGCCGGATTCCACGACGCACGAACCCAAAGAAACCCGGACTCTGTTTGTTAACCCTTGCGAGTCTGAGCCACGACGGACGGATGGACCCAAACCCTGCATACGGACAATGTTTGTCGCATTGTCAAGCTGGACAGGAAGTCTCTGACATGTGGCTCATTCAGCGAGCAGAAGAGACGCTCACAGAAATATTCCCATAAAAACCAAAAACAGAAGTTTTGTTTCTCAACATTGAAACTGAAATGAATCAAAATGTTCTGATTGGCTGACTCGTGCCTGGGCTTCTGGTTTTAGACTTAAAGAGGGGGATGAAATGAGGATTTGGAACGAAGGGGAGGAAAAGAAGAAAGAAACAGAATCTAGAAGCGTACTTTTGGCTATGTCAAAACAGAACAGCCTGAGGTCGAGCACTTCCCCACGTCGCGCTCTTGACCACAATTTGTCTGGTCCTCACTTCATCTCTGCTAAGGTTGGGTCATTGCTCACATTTGAAGCTTGTGGCAGTAACGAGGGAGGGCGGAGCTTCACAGACGCACCAGAGACATAAAAGTATGACAGTTTCATGAACGCTGAGTGGGACTGAGTGTAATTCGTCAGAGCGGATTCAGGAGTTTGTGGTGCCGAGCCTGCATGAACAATCTTAGAACCACAGCTAACAGATAGTTAGACGTGAGGTGGTGAGATGCTCACTCAGCTCAGCAGGAGGCTGTTATCAGTAGTGGTGCAACGGATCACGGTTGATCCGTAATCCGAACCGATCCCACTCCACGGTTCGGCACACACGTGAAAAGTATGTGTATGGTGGTCAGTCTGTCAAGCGGTAGTTATGGTCAGTGCTAGCGGTCCAAGTGGAGGAGCAGAGGACTTTGCGGCATTTAAGCAGCCCTTTGCTGCCCAATCCAACTGGGCTAAAGCTATTACAAAAGCTACTGAGGTGTTTAGCTGCAGACGTGAGGCCGTACTCCGTTGTGCATAACAAGGGGTTAAACTATGATGAACGTGCTTGAGCCACGCTGAGTGTCCACTTCTGTGACAAGATCGTTCCAAGCATGTATAAGCAGGAAAAGTTAAAAGTTACAGCTGAACTGTCCCAGGCATCTTCTGTTGCCCTAACTACAAATGGGTGGAGCTCCAGGGCAACGGAAAGCCACATGACCGTGACCACTCATTATATCACAGCGGAGTGGTAGATACAAAGCCCTGTACTGCCCTATAGATTAGATTAGATTAGGTGAAACTTTATTAATCCCATGGGTTCCTCTGGGAAATTCAGTTTCCAGTAGCATAGCACAGACAGAAGTTGCAGAATGTGAGCAGAAATATACCACATATACACATACATAAATACAGAGTATACAAAAGGGATAAATAGGAATAAGAATACAAGGTAACGGCACATTTCAAGTATTGTGAGTCTATTACACCGTTGGATGTTAACAAAAACTATTGCACAGGGAAAAGGCACTACAGCTTACTTGTCCCCCCTCTCCTTTGTCCCCCTGTTTCCCCTCCCTCTCCCATCCAGCGAGGAGTTAAACAGTTTGATAGCGTGTGGGACAAAGGAGTTTTTAAGTCTGCTCATCCTTGACTTTGGGAGAAGCAACCTCTCGCTGAACAGACTCCTCTGGTTGTTTATGGCCGTGTGCAGAGGATGCCCAGTATTGTCCATAAAGTCCATATTGCACCTTAATTTATTTTTATATAAGTGCATGGAATGAGTCTTGAGCTGAATGTTTTTTAATAGGAAAAAATACTTAAATAAGTAAATGGTCTTTTTTTTCCTTTTTTTGCTGATCTGAAAATCCGATCCGTGACTTAAAACCGTTGATCCGATCCGAACCATGAGATATTTGATCCGTTGCACCACTAGTTATCAGTGTTCCTGACAGTTTCCTACAGCTGGGTTAGAACTCCAGTAACTCTGCAGCTGGATTAGATCATTAAACTGAGATTAATCACCTCTAGGGCTGAACGATTATGGAAAATAATCTAATTGCGATTTTTTTGCCCAATATTGCGATTGCGATGCGATATGCGATTATTTTTTAAGGTCTTTGTCTTCTGTATTATTAAACAAAGACAAGCAATACATCATATAGTATGGCCAATACTATATTACATTAATTTTAAACTGTTCTTTCCTGGAAGACAGACCTCTGTTATGATGACATGAGGTGATGCATGAATTGATGACTGACATTTTTATTTAACTTCTTCAATCACAACAGTATATTTGAACATACACAATAGTTTATTTTTAGCTTACAAACATCTGAGCATAAAGTGCTGACAAGGAACCCTGGTGTAAACATTAAAATGAAAGTCAGTGCAATGTGCAGATTGCAGAAATATACATTAAAAAAAATCGGTGGCTTTACCACACTCAGTTTTTCGACATCTGTGAACTACTAGACAGTCATTAAATTAAAAAATAATATTAAATAAATAAAACTAATAAATAAAAAAATGCACACATCTTACTGATCTCTGCAGTCAGTAACATTACACATAAAGTGCAAACATAATAGCAATTGTATAAACAATGAGTATGGCTCAGCTAGCCATAATCATCCTAGCTCACAGGTTTTTTGCTAGGAAGACCAGCATATCTACTTTTGCTGGCTTTAAGGATGAGCGAGTGCAGGTCACTATATTCCCTCCAGTGCTGAACAGACGCTCTGAGGGGGCACTTGTGGCTGGCACACACAGATATTTGCGGGCCATCTTGCACAGTCGTGGAAAGTGAATGTTGTGCACCTTCCACCAGGCTAAGGGATCATCCTCTCCGTCAATGACAGGGGTCAACAGGTAACTATTCAACTCTGCCTCCACGACATCTTCAAGTGGCAGAGGCAAAGCTGAAGAGGCCGCACTGGTCCTCAGAAGGTCGGGTAGGCCGGAAGTAAACGGCCGTGAAATTGGACGGTCTAGCCTTCTGATTAGCGTCACCGCTGTCTCGGTGGAGCTTAATAAACTCGGCCGTCTGCTTCTTGCTATCTAAAATATAACCAGACACTGGTGTAAATTCTCGACTGTCTCATACTTCTGTTTAATAAGTTTTCTGTTTGACGTTTAGTCAGCTGTGTGAAAACCAAGGAGGAACCCACCCGGGGGATTAATAAAGTTTTATTTTATCTAATCTAATAACTTTAATCTCAGCCAAACCGATTTACTCACGAACAAACAAAACACTGAAAAAAGCCTAACAATAACATTTTTAGGTTGTCTAAGTGACTTATATATTACGTTTAACCCGAGCAGCGAAAGTCTGCGGTGATCTGAAAATGATGTGCCGGGAGTTGTGCCGTTCTCGGCCGCATCAGTAACCCTCGAGCTCCCGGCTAGCTGTCGAGCTGGTGGGTAGCAGACGCCTCCGAAAACGTCGAAGCACTTTTGCAAATATGCGATATCTTGATAAACCGAGCAGATATTTGATGTTTACACAACTACTTTCTCGCCTCAAAAAAAATGTTAAAAGTTTATTTTGTGACCCAGAAAGATTAGTATGAGTAATTTTAAAACTTAGTAGCGGCCGCCATTGTTGGAAACTGGAGTTTGGCTGGGCCGTGCTATGAATTCTGGGATATGGTAGGCCACAAAGGACACACCCGACCCATCCTTCAAATTCGGGGAAAAGGAGGACGCATTTGTCGGCTACATTCGGAGGAGTCTACGAATTTGGACAGCCTTCGGCGCGTCGCTGTGACGTAATCGGTCTACAAATGCGGCCTCAGGAGGATGCAGCCCATGAATTTGGACATGTCCAGAGTATAATCACAGCCTTTGCGGTTAGAAAATTGCACTTGATCATGTCGCGATATTATCGCAAATGCGATATATCGTTCAGCCCTAATCACCTCACAGGTGAAAGATGCTTCACCTGTGACGTCTTTGGGCAGAGCTCTCACACAGAGCATCCACCAGAGTTTTGGTCTGATCACACTGAAGGTCATGACCTTTGGTGCAGGCTGACACACAGACATAGTCTTGGCCGGCCGTGGCTCTTTATGACATCTCATCACCACCCAGAAATGAAAATCATGTTGAAGGACGGTTTCCCACTGCTGGAGGAGGTCCAGGGTTCCTACTGGGAGATTTAAGAACGGACACCTGTGTGAAGCCGGAGGAGAGGGTGGGGCTGTTCTCAGATCTGTGATCACACATTGTTTCAGTCCTGCTTTAAATATACAACATAAAAATGGCACCTCAGCAGGACAAGTCATTATACCCCACTACACACACACACACACACACACACACACACCCTGAAGCAGCAGCAGTGATGGGAACAGCCAGTACTTCACAGCACTCTGGTTTAGCAGCATCTCACTTCCTCCTTCAGTTGGCCTCAGTTTTACTCATCACTATACACACACACGCGCACACACACAGACACACACTCCTGTTTGTCTGGCAGCAGCTCCTCGAGTCAGCAGCACTCTGTGGAAGAACTGGTCATGAGACCAGGATAAGAGCTAAAGATAGTAACAAACACACTATGACAGGACACACACATATACACCTATTACAAGTGTGTGTGGTTTACACACACACACACACACACTGTAATAGCACATTTACGTTGTGTAAAGTTTCTTCTTTCTTCTCTCAGACAGAAAAGAGTAAGTCCAGAATCCAGACCCTGTTCCAGCTCTGAGCTGTTTGTCTTTGTAAGGAAACAGAGATCTGGGGGCGGGGCTTTCTCTTGTGCACAGACACACCTGTGACCCCTGTCCCATCAGTGCCTTGGAAATTCTGATGGACAAACGTCCCGTGGCTCTGTCTGAATGAGTGTGAAGAGCTCGGTGTGGTAGAGCAGGTCGTTTCCCTCCTGCTGCTGCTGCTGCTGCTGCTGAGCTCAGGCTCCACCATCCTGCTGTTAGCGAAGGGCAGCCAATCAACAAGGATGAACTGAAGTTCTGCACGGAGGCTCGGTATCAGAGAAAGGAGGATTATTTTGAGCTGTGAGTCATGCAGAGCTGCTCTGGGAGTCCCCATGCAGCAGAATGGATGGATCAGAGATCTCAGCAACCAAGCTATGTTACAGCAGCCTGACAGAACCATGTTTGCATGTTTGTGGCATCATCTGCATGTTATTGGTCAATCAGCAGATTAAAGTTGAGTTTACACGGTGAGCTGTCGCAGGAGGAGGCGAGGGAAAAACGCTGTGGCGCTCAGTCAAGCTTCTCGGGACAAATGGACTAAACGCTCAGCCTTGGCATATACCCCTGTGAGCTTTCACTGTCTCACTTTGTGCCTCAATAATCAAACGGCAGGTAATTGGCTCTTTGTGGGGGGAGGAGGGAGGGGCACTTTTTTGTCTGCTGTGATTAAGCTCATCCTTTCTTTACCGGCTGCGTGGAAGTTGAAATCCTTCCACCGCTCGCAGGTGTGTCGCAGTGAACCTTCAAACAGACCCTGTGACTGCGATCAGCTGCAGGTATCACTGCGTCAGCTTGTGTTCTCCTGCTGTGGTTCTGTGGGCCGTCAGATTCCTGCACCAAGCACTTCCTGTCAAAGTGACTTACAACAAAGTGGGCATTAAAGGCCTTATCTCCTCCATGTCAGTTCTTTATGCGGAGCTTGGATGTGATTACACCTTCTTCATCCGCCGCCTCTCATCACCATTTTTCAGCTCTATGGGAGCGTCCGTCACCTCACCTTCACGTCTGTGCCACGCCTCCTTTTCCTTATTACTGAGCTTGGGTCATTTCAAGTCCCGATAAAATATGTTCATGATCGCACTAAAGCCACGGGGAGCAGACTAATCGTGGATTCGCTGCTCAGAGGATCAGGAGTTTGGGAAAGGTGTCGATCGAAGCATCGATTACTTCCTTTTGTGTTCCGGGATTATTTCAGTGATTCTGCAGTGAGTGCTGTTGCAACATCAGCTGTTTGGTAATCTCAGCTGATCTGGAGCTGCAGGCCCTGAGGGCAGCCCGGTCTCTGAAACTCGCTAACCTGGAAACACCACCCAGTGCTCCGCTCTCAGCCTCCTGCGGTGTGCAGTCTAGAGAGCCTGACCTTGTATGGTGTTGCTTGTGTGTGTGTGTGTGTGTGTGTGTGTGTGTGTGTGTGTGTGTGTGTTAGTGTGTGTGTGTGTGTGTAGTTGGGACAGCTCTCACATGACCGGACTTGTGACTGACCTTGCGCAACATTACAACAGGCCTGCGTCCAGCTGCCAGGACAGCAGCCGAGCTTTGATTCCTGCGTGTGGATCAATAAAGTTACACGTTATTATCAACGCTCCGCTATTTTTATTGTCGTGATTTTTGGCACAAAGTTTGGAGGAGGTGTGATGCATGTACAAAAACATGACAGCCTAATTTCACTCAAGTTATGAATCACCAGAGAAGCTAATGTTTGTACCAGTTGTGTGTGGCCTCCTTGCTCCTCGTGATTGGCTTGTGTCCTTTCTGGACCCGTCTGCAGATAGTTGTGTGTTCTTTGAGATTTTTCTTGCTTCATATTTTTCTTAAAGAGTTAAAAAAGCGTTCACCTTTGAAGGGTGACCTCAGCTAACGAGATGATTTCAGCTTGTGTAACTCTGAGTCCAGTGGAAAGACGCGGCGCTCGCGCTTAGCCAACCCAGAGATAAGCTTTGAGGAATCTGAGTGTTTAAAGATAGAAACGAAGGATGCTGGAGCTCCACCGCAGAGCCTCGCTGGCCTTTCCACATCCACTCTCTCCTTTTAGCCCAGATAGCTCTCCCACGTGCAGGCGTGCTATAAATAGCCCAGGTTTAATGCACGATTGTCCCGGCGGACTCTTCGTGTTGGTAGCGTCTCGCTGCTTTCGCTCAGGCACACATTAACCACAAATGGGTCCCACCACACCTCCACCCCCCAAAACAGCAGAATTACACAGTGAGGGCCTTCTGAAGGAGCTGATAGTGAGCAGATCTCAGAGGTCAGGCTCATTCATTTGCACATTACCTCTGCTGTTCCAGCACGAGGCGGAGGCTCAGCGCAGAGCCTTCGTCTCTTGTCTGTCAGTAACTTCAAAGATGTGAGTATTCTGCATTAATTTCATGCTCATTTGTTTAATCTGCCCGTTCGAGCAGTAACGGCTTCAGAGACACTCTGAGTGATGCTGACGGGCCGTGGTGTCAGGGAGGAATAAACCCGCCTCTGCTGCCGTTTGCTTTCAGAGAGGGGATGACGGAGCGCCGTGCGGTCACTCAGCAAAACCTCTCATTTAAAGTCACATCTCAGGCTCTTTGGCACAAGTCAGGACCTGCTTTGTGCAAAAGCGGGCACGTACGTGCTGCTCTCACCTTCTGGTCGCTTCCACTTCTCCCTCAACTGATGCTTGATGACTGCAAAAATTTGAGCCCTGACTTCGATCGGCAGGAGTCAAAGCTCCGCCTCCTCGCGCTCACCTGAACTCGACCCGATATGGGGTCAGAGTGTCAGAGCCGGTGTACATTCGCAGCAGTTGGAATAAACGTGGGGAGCGACAGAAAGGCTTCAATGAAACACGAGCAAACATCTGCTCTCAATCACACGCAGGTCAGCAGTAAATCACTGCATCAATGCCTTAAATGGGCGTCTGGAGGCTCTGAGAGCCTTCCTGTAAATGCTCTGACGCAGTTTGACTTTTGGACCTGCAGTGAATCCCCTCACCTGATTGGATGCTGCACACGTGTTTATGTTTGGTTTGTATCTTTGCAGAGACGGTTAACACAATCCTTCCTGGAAACAGGAGCAGAATTGCTCCTCGCCGAGCTGCTTCCTCCTCCCGGCGTCTGATTCATGTCGAGAAGCTTACAGTCTTTGTCGCTATTCAGAGTCAGTGCAGCACTACAAGCACGCCGCAGCCTCGTATCGCCTTCCGCTGCTGCAGCGTCACGTGTGCACTGATGTTCTGGGACATGTTCTACATACGTGGGATGTCCTCATGTGTGTGCCTGTGCATGCGTGTCATGTTCAGGGATGGTTTTATTGATTGATGGCTGTGGTGGAGGGAAGGGAGGATGATGGAGGGAGGAGTGGTAACATTCAATCAGACTGTCCTCTGATGGACGAGGGTAAAAAGAGTATACGAGGAAACTGTAAGTGGAGAAAAGGGCAGAGTGGCCAACGAGGGAAGGCTGCATGATGGTAGGAATGAAGAAAGGATGGGGATGAGTCAGAGCCACGTGAGGAGGATGTGAGCTGCATGCTGAGGGAGGTTCACACTCAGTTAGGTGAAACACACCTGCATCAGCAGCGGGGGGAGGGTCTTACCAAGGGCGCCCTCTCCTCTGTCACTCCACCTTTCCTCCTCCTCCTCCTCCTGCTCAGTGAAGTCATGACCGCTCTCCCCCCCTTTTCCCTTCGCTGACGTTATTCTGACCTACATCTTCCTTCCTGTGTCCTTCTTCTTCTTCTCTCCTTCAAGCGCGTCTTCTGTTTCCGGCTCCGTTCATCAGCTTGTCCACCGCTCAGGTTCCTATGCTCTCTGCTGATTGGCTCTTTGATCATGTCTCATGAGTCGTTTATGAAACCGTAAACGCTATCAGCTGATCTTATCTCTTCCATGACCCAAATAAACACGCTGAATAAACACTCATAAACCGAGACGCACAGTGAGGCGGTGAGCTGAGGTTGGAGATCACTGAAGGTGTGTTTGTGTGTGTGTGATGTAACTATGCTTTGATTTAAAAGTGGGATAAAACACGCAGTCCAAAAACAGCCAAATATTAAAATGATGGGGCAGCGGGATGGGGAGAGGAGCGATGAGGCTTTTATCATTTCTGTGTTCTGGCTGTCGATCGAACAGCTGATTGGGAGAAATATACGAATACTGTTAATTGCTTTTATGAAAAATGTGTTGATTCATGGTGACCGTGAAGTAGAAGACGGCTCAGAGCTGCTTTGTTGTAGCTGGTGGTGGTCTGTCAGCTGGACAAGTTGCCGATGTGGACTGTGTTATGTGTTACAAACAGAAGCTCCTGCACAGTTCCAGAGATTCCCAGAGCTGATCTGAATGGCTCAGCATTGGGTCTGACGTAGAATAATGGATAATAATAATGGATTGGATTTATATAGCGCTTTTCAAGGCACCCAAAGCGCTTTACAATGCCACTATTCATTCACACACACTGGTGGAAGCAAGCTACGGTTGTAGCCACAGCTGCCCTGGGGCAGACTGACAGAGGCGAGGCTGCCATATCACGCCATCGGCCCCTCTGGCCAACACCAGTAGGGTAAAGTGTCTTGCCCAAGGACACAAAGCGACCAAGAGCCAGGACAGAGAGCCCGGGGATCGAACCGGCGACCTTCCGGTTACAGATACGCTTCCCAACCCCCTGAGCCACGGTCGCCCCAAGTGTGCTATATATACTTGATGTATTGCGAGTTTTTCCACATACGGTGGTTAAAATATCTTCTAGAAGAAGTTGCCGTGGAAATATAAATATAAATATTTCTGAAACATGCCGTAAAGCTGTTGCTGCAGTGCCATGAATTTATTCCAGCAGCTGAAAAGTCGTCCTCTGCAAAACAAACAAAGACTGTTTTAAACTTTGCATGTGAGCATCTCCATGTTATAAGCACAAAAGAGAACCTTTGCAAGTAAAGTCTCATTAATTCTTGTTTGTGATCGTTTGTTTGTCGAGTGTTGACCACAGAGACAGTCGTACTGTCACTGGTGAAAAAGCCTCTGTGTGCAGATGATGCTTCAAATAAAACATTTAAATTGAACGAGTGCAATTTTAGGCCATATGTGGTTAAATATAACATTAAAACATGTAACATAGTCTGACAGTGGGTCCAAGGGTTTCACCCTGATACCTAATGACAGGATACGCCTCCTCAGAGATGGTGGGTCTCTGAACTCGGAATAAAAAGTGTTCCTTTCATTGTGTGAGCAGAGAGCACTGCTCGTGTTGAACGTGTTAATTTGGTTAATTTCATCATCACATCAGTGGTCTCAGCTATGCTAGCTGAAACCTGATAGAAACGTGACAGTTGCTGCTGGGACAGAGTGTTCTGCACGCTCAGACACAAACGGCAGAGGACGAGTCGGCTACAAGCTGAGCTGCTTTGTGTTTGAGGAAAGCTGATCTGTTTGAATCAGTTAAATACGTTTAACTGGTCGACCCAGTGTGTGTGTTGTCGTTTCCTCATCATTCATAAAACAGGACATTGATTCTGTGTGTCGTCTTCATGCAGACGTTAAGGAAGGAATGTTTCCTCCTCCCTTCAGAGACCACGCAGTCATTTCCCATCACGGCGAGTCACGCACACACACTTCCTGCTCTTCGCAGTGACGTGGCTCAGTGTGTGTGAGAGGCTCGGCCTGCTGTGACTGTGAGCCACATGGTAAAGAATTTAGAGATGTGATCTTGAGGGTAAAACAAACTGAGCACAGTTTCCCTTTTCACATGTTCCTGAGAGCATTTCAGGAATTGTTGATTAGGAAGCGGGATCTGAAATCGTCTTGTATGGGCAACGGACATTTTCAGGGAGTGAGTTTTTCAGAGTTGGGCAAGCCATCGCTGAGGTTTTAGAGAAGTGTTTGGCAGTTCCTGACTTTATGAAGGGTGAAGGCTCTTGTTCCTTCAGGCAGAGGCTTCGTGTAGGTGTCGAGTGATTTGGTAATGGGAAATGATTCTTGAGGTCTTGTTACCTCAGATGTTGCGAGGGGTCAGAGGGTGCCTGCTGAGGTCCTTTATGTCCATAAGAGTTCATGTGGAGGTTCCTGTGATTTCATGTGATCGTAGGAGATCCTCGTTGTTGATTACTGCCTGGAAATAATCTCCATTCCTCTGCTGTGTGTCTAAGCCTAGGTCTCCTTTTTTTTTTCTCTTTCGGTGTTTGCAGTGAGTGACGCGCAGAGCTCGAACAACTTTGAGATATTTGTCACTAAAGAACATCAGAAAACAAAGTTATAAGCACTCTCAGCACTGGAGCCCCCCAGGGGTGTGTTCTGAGCCCCCTGCTGTACTCTTTGTACACATATGACTGTGTGGCCACTACCAGCTCCACCACCATCATCAAGTTTGCTGACGACACCGTCGTGGTGGGCCTGATCTCTGATAACAACGAGACGGCCTACCTGAAGGAGATTAGGAATCTGGAGAACTGGTGCCAGAGGAACAACCTCCTTCTAAACGTCAGTAAGACAAAGGAGCTGATAGTGGACTTCAGCACTAAGCAGGAGAGGAACTACCAGACCCCCGTCATCAACGAGTGCCCAGTGGAGAGAGTGGACAGCTTCAAATACCTCGGAGTTCACATCACGCAGGACCTGTCATGGTCCTGTCACATCAACACCGTGGTGAAAAAGGCCCGACAGCGTCTCTACCACCTCAGACGCTTGAGAGACTTCCAACTGCCCTCCAAGGTGCTCAGGAACTTTTACTCGTGCACCATAGAGAGCATCCTGGCGGGAAACATCTTAACCTGGTTCGGGAACAGCACCATGCAGGACAGACGAGCTCTACAGAGGGTTGTGCGGTCAGCTGAGCGCACCATCCGCTCCGAGCTCCCTGACCTGCACTCAATCTACAGCAGGCGGTGCTGGACCAAGGCCAGGAAGATCGTGAAGGACCTCAGCCATCCCAACAACAGACTGTTCTCTCTGTTGAGGTCAGGAAAGCGATTCCGCTCCCTGAAGACCAACACAGAGAGACTGAGGAGGAGCTTCTTCCCGCAGGCGATACGGTCTCTCAATCACACCACCACACAGTACTGACCCACACATATGGTTCTTACACACACACTGGACTTTCTGGACTTTGGTTTTGCACAACACTGGTCACTATATTCTTCATTTCCGGTTAATACTTGTACAGCTGCTGTTATTGTGTATATATTTATTTATATTTAGATTTCTTCATACATTCTTATATAGTTCTATATTGTGTATTGTGTATTTTGTTGTACAGTTATTTTATTTTCAACTTTAATTTATATATTTATCTTTATCTTATTCTTCCCAGTTAAATTTACCCTTCATTCTAATTTGTGTTGTACAGTTATTTCATTTTTAACCTTAATTTATATTTTATTCCTTCCTAGTTAAATTTACCCTTTTTAATTTTTCATATTTATTTCCTTTCTTATTCATAGCCTTTTCCTTTTTTGTTTTCTTTAGGTCACGAGCAGTTGTCCAAGCATTTCACTACATATCGTACTGTGTATGACTGTGTACGTGACAAATAAAATTTGAATTTGAATTTTTATATCAACCATCCACCTCCTCGGTCAGAATACACATGCAGCTCAGTAAAACCAGCACTCATCACATGTGTCACTGTGACCACAGTGAGACGTGCATTAATAGATGATGACCGTCCACACTGGGCGACTGTACATGTGACAGACAGTCTGTGCGATCCTGGTGTTGAACCTCCTCTAATGTGGAAGCCTTATTACATCTAATGAGCAGCTGTTGATGAGAGCTCCTTGTGATGCTGACAGCGAACAGTGATTTACAGTGCAGACTTTTATCCAAAGTGCCTCTCACTTTGAGAAAGGGCGGCTTGATTGGAACTGAAGCTCTGACAGTACAACCACACAGAAACATTCAGACTCATTGGAGTCGTGGAAGGAGAACCATCTCCACGTTTGTGTTTCAGAGAGCACAGATAGCATCATCCACTGCTTAAGGCAAAGCAGAACAAAAACACTTTTACCCAGCTGTGATCTTTGTGACTTGTGCTATTTTTTTGTATCCCGAAAGAACCCAGGCTCCTGGGAATGCTGCTTTGATCTCAATGTTTAACTAACGTGACCTCTCCTTCTCTTTTTCCGTCCTCAGTATGGGGAGGAGGAGGTGTGTTCGGACCGTCTGGACACCGACTTCCCGGACATTGACCTCTCCCAGCTGGACACCAGCGACTTTGACAGCGTCAACTGCCTCAGCGAGCTGCAGTGGTGCAACGATCAGTCGGCCAACGCGTCGCCGGCCTCCATTCACTACAGCACAGCAGACGAGCTGTTCGAGGTGAGGTTTCTGTCCTGAAGCCGGCGCCTCTTCTCGAAAATACGTCTCCTTTTTTGGCGTCTTTCTTTCTCATACCTATGCTCGTTATCTTTCTATTCTTGGAAGAGCTGGTGGTCAGAGGGAAATGAATCTTCGTCTGTTGTTTAGTGTTGAGACAAAGTTGGTGTTGTGTGAAGGACTTCCCAAATACTCCCTGCTGACTCCTTTAGCTGCACAGTGTACAAAATATATGCTCTGATATTATTTTAGTGAACTGAGGCGAGCACGAGGTGTTAGGCCGGAATCAGCTGGCAAACATGTCCACGCGCTGCAGGCTTGTCTCAGCACTTCACACCAAACAGAGGCTGAATCTGTGCTTTTTGTTTTGGCACCTTCTTGTTTTTTCAGACCTTTTGACCAAAGCTGTTGTTTTATGAATTAATTCAGCTGTTAATTGAATCTCACACGTGCCTTTCGTGGAATTGGGTCTCAGAAGCATGTTGTTAGAGAGCCAAAGTTTCCTATGCTGAAGTGGGGTGTAAAACCCAAACCCCTGTCTTGACCCTTGTGCTTAGATGTGGACATGTGTGGGCCCAGCCAAGAAAGTAGTTCCCAGTTATGCTGCGTGTAACACGATGATGCAAGCAGCACATCTGCTGGGCCGCTGAAAGCCCGAGGCTCCGGTGTCTGGTGCCCTTCCGGGATGAATTCAAGGAATACCCTTCTAATCTTTCTTTATCTGCGAGCCGGCCCTGGATCATTGATCGTCCATAGGTTTGCAGTCCCTGCAAAGTCTTGCAGTCCCATTATGGAGGCTAAATTGAGAGCACCTCGAGAATAAAAAGACAATAACGGAGAGATAAAGTAGCATTTAGGTCCACATCATCTGCTGTGTAATGCAAGTCTGCTGATGGAAATTGCTTTGATGCTGCAATGTGCCACAGAGAGTATTGGTTAAATGAAGACAGGCAAAGCATTATGGGAATTCAGGTAAATAAACACCCACAGCCCCTGTCTGCACTCTGAGCGCCTCAGTTTTATTCTTACTTCGATCCACATTAGCTGACGCCTGAGCGACTCTTTGACTTCCTGTTGCTGACACGAACTAAACTTCACAAGATCACAGACGCACAACACAGACAGTTACAGACGCAATCATACAGCACAAACACAATCACAGACACACAACAGACACAGTTACAGACACAATCATACAGCACAGACAAAATCACACACACAGTCGCAAAGACACAATCATGGACACAGGTGTATTCATACTGAGAAGTTACAGCTGTGAGATTCTTCATGTCTAACAGCAGCCGACTAATAAGAAAATACACGAAGAGGAAACGGGCGCGTTAATCTCACCGTTTTTCTGGTTCTTTGTCTCGATCAAACACTGCAGCTGCTTTACTTCCCGGCCTTTGTGGTATCGGGAGCTCTTTGATGGCTTCATGGCACTTTTTCCTTTCTGTGTTTGTCACCAGTAACTGCTCCTCCTGATGCGTTCTGGTCTGTGTTCACTCATTTTTCTGTTTCTGCAAACTCACTCTGCACATGTACAGCTTTGAAAAACACAGCACCCCCCTTCATTCCTCTGATATGTTATATTTCAGTCAATACTATATTGATCAGATTAAAACAGCAGTGTAGATGGTCAGACCGCGTTTGATTATGAATACGAGTAATGAATAGAGTGATAAGCAGGCACATGAAGCCCTCCCAGTGTCTCTGCCCCTCTGCTATCAGTCAATATGGTGCTTATTTACGGTCGCGTGTCGCAATCTCATCCCCAGCTGGAGGTTATCGATCGTGTTTGTGTGACTTAATTTAACCTCAGAGTGCAGAGATCAGGAAAGGAAAGAGCAAATTGATTTAGAATTATGATTTTAGCAATAAAAGCCCACACATGCTCAGTGGACATCTATTCAGCTGTTCGTGTGTCAGCCAATCACACGGCAAGACAAGCTGCTGAAGCTCAGACCGAGCATCAGAATGATGAAGAAAGAATGTGGCATGGTTGTTGGTCTGAGTGTTTCACACACTGATCTCCAACCATCTCTGAGCTCAGAGGAAATAACCAGCCAGCAGCAGCTCTGTGGGAGGAAATGACTCGCTAAGGTCAGAGGAGGATGGACAGTCTACTTAGAGCTGATAGGAAGGCAGCAATAACTCCAGTAAGCACTCGCTACAACCAAAGGTCGTGTCCAAATTCATGGGCTGCATCCTCCTGAGGCCGCATTTGTAGACCGATTACGTCACAGCGACGCGCCGAAGGCTGTCCAAATTCGTAGACTCCTCCGAATGCAGCCGACAAATGCGTCCTCCTTTTCTCCGAATTTGAAGGATGGGTCGGATGTGTCCTTCATGGCCTACCATATCCCAGAATTCATAGCGCGGCCCAGCCAAACTCCAGTTTCCAACAATGGCGGCCGCTACTAAACGTCAAACAGAAACCTGATTAAACAGAAGTATGAGACAGTCGAGAATTTACGCCAGTGTCCTGTTATATTTTAGATAGCAAGGAGCAGACGGCTGAGTTTATTAAACTCCACCGAGACAGCGGTGACGCTAATCAGAAGGCTAGACCGTCCAATTTCACGGCCGTTTACTTCCGGCCTACCCAACCTTCTGAGGACCTGGCCCACGTAGACTGCGAAGGCCGGGTCCTCAGGAGGATGCAGCCCATGAATTTGGACACGACCAAAGTCTGCAGAAGAGCGTCTCTGAACCTTGAAGCAGATGGGCTCCAGAAGCAGACGACCACACCAGTGTCACTGCTGTCAGTAAGAACAGGAAACTGAGTCTATGGCTAACACAGACTCTCAAACCTGGACAACAGAAGCTGGAGAAACGTCTCCTGGTCTGACGAGTTTAAAGCATGGATCCATCCTGCCTGTGTCCGTGTTCAGGCTGCTGCTGGTGTGACTCTCAGTACCAGCTGAGCATCGTTTAAACTCCGTAGCCTGGCCGAGTGCTGCCGCTGACCACGCCTATCCTTTATGACCTCATTCCACCGTCTTTAGCAGGATAACAAAGCTCCGTGTCTCAAAGCTCAGATCATGTCAGACTGGTTTCTAGAACATGACTGTGAGTTCACTGCACTCAGGCAGCCTCCACAGACACAGATCTCAGTCCTGCAGAGCAGCTTTGAGATGCAGGAGACACATCTGCATCAGCTGTGTGATGATGTCATAATGATGTCAGTCTCTGAGCAGCTTGTTGAATCTGAGCCATGAAGAGTTAAACTCAGTACTAGCAGATGTACCTAACAAAGTGTAAGTAAGTAAGTGTCTGTATTTTGATTGTCAGGTAAATGTAAATCTGTTTTTCTGTGACTGTTAAATTAAGTATTGCTTTTAGCCAATCAAAGGCTTTCCTCTGCTGATGTAGCACTGTGTAGATTCCCGCAGAGAAGACGTGAGCTGGCCTGAAGATGGAGAATAAATGTAGGAATAAATAGTTTTGGCAGCTGGGGACAGATGGATCTGGATGATAAAAGAGAGAGACAGATGAATGAAGCTCGCTGGCTTCCCGTAGGCCAGCCGTGCTATCGCCTCTCCACCAGACTCTGCTCTCAGCAAGATGGCAGCTCATCAACAGTAAACAACTCCTGTGTGGATGTCACAGGAGGGCCAGCGGTGGAAAGAGAGCTGAGCTTGGACTGAAATTACACATAAACATTATTTTCTTCAAACGAGACAATGTTCATGCTGAAACATTACAGAAGTGCACATGCAGCATTGCAGAGAACTCAGTGTCGTACTGACGGAGATAACAAGGTCAAAGGTCAGAGTGGAGTCACCTGACCTGTGATGTTATTGTGATAAATGACACAAACAAGAAGAAAGAGTGATCAGAATGTATGGGGCATTGTTTGAGGAGTGATTCAGCTCCCGAAGAGTCCTTCAGTCTGAGAACCAAGACATCTGTCTATACATCCAAGCATCCATCCATCCACCCATGTATACATCCATCCATCCATCCAAACATACATCTATACATCCATCCATCCACCCATGTATACATCCATCCATCCATCCATCCAAACATACATCTATACATCCATGCATCCATCCAAACATCCATCCATTCATATGAATGTGGTGATGGTGATAGATCTGGTGTGGTGGATTAATAGTGGGTCTCTGAGGTTTGTATCGGTGTTCCTGATCCCGCCCATGTTCTCTTCCTGCAGATAGAAGAGGAGAACGCGGCTCTGCTCGCCGCTCTCACCGACAGTTTGGATGGGATTGTGGATGCCGAGGTGGGTGGACTCTCTGTGTTCCCCGCCCTGGGGGAGGAGCCCAGCCAAGAAGAGGAAGATGGTCTTTCTCTCAGCGCCGAGGACTTCAGCCAGCCTCTGGGGTCCGAAACCGAGGACCCGTCTCTGGTAAGAACACAGAGCGGCGTGAAGCAGCATCAGAACTGTTTCTTTTGTCTCTATTCTGGGTCTGGACCTCAATTTTCCACATCTCCCTCTGTTATGTTTGGTATACAAAAGAGAAACAGGAGATGAATATACCAAACATAACAGAGGGCTGTTATGTTTGGTATTCATCTCCTGTTTCTCTTTTGTCATTGGTCTGCAAATCAAACGTCTCTCACAGCCCAACAGACAGAGATCCTTTAATGCGAGCTTCAAACCCTATCCAGCCCTCGTCACCCCGACGTGCTGAGCCTCTCCTTTCCCATGCTCTCCCTGCAGCTTTCTCCCCCGTATCTCCATCTGTGTCGCGTTCACTAACCTTCATGATCCCCTCATCGGCCTGCGAGGTTCAAAGTCTGCCTTTAACTGCAGGAAAACAGAGCAGCACAAAGTAACCTTTCATCCTGTGTGTGTGTGGGGGTGGGGGTCCCGTTTCTGGGAACCAGGCATTATTTCAGTCACACAAATAGGGTGAAATGCTTCAGAGAGAGCGCCTTGTAGAGGTTTGTGTGAGAATGAGATCTGGTCATAAATGATGAAATCCTGAAAAAGAATAAAGTCTGAGATGTGTTGAGAACGGCGATACAACAGTTTCTTACAGCGAGCTGCTGACTTCAGACTTTTAGGAAACTTTCAAAGTTGTGTGAGTGATTTGACGATTCTGCAGACCTACACAGTCTCAGGACCATGAGTGAGGTGGTCTGTGTTGGTCTTTGTGCTGAAGTGTGTGTGTGTCTGTTCTCCCCCCCCCCCCCCCGGGCCTCTTCCTTGTTCCCTGAATCACTCTTCCTGGAACAAATCCTGTTCTCTCCCCACTTGCCCCTCCCCCCGTTATCAGCCCTTGTGTGCACCTGAGCCCGTCGCCTCCTTACCAAAAACTCTGAAACCTGTTGAGCCCCCCCTGCTGGGCTCAGCCTGGAGGTAATTGAAGCAGGAAGTTATTTGACTGCTCATGCGATTACCTCCAATGCGGTCTTGTTGCTCTCGTCACAAACACAAATCCACCCGCTTCCTCAGCGCACGGTGCTCGCAGGCTTTACTTGTGTGCTCTGATTTAGCGGCAGCTGACAAAGATGCTATTGTTTGGCAGTCGTGAGTCATGGCGGATGTCTGAATACCTGCAGTGTAAATGTTTACCAGCATGCTCTGACTTCTTTTTGTACTGACACGATGAGGCCATCTATAAAACCACCCTGTTGAGCCACATTTGCTGGGCTCTAAAATGAATGCAGTGATAGACTGTGAGATAAGAATGGGTCAATATCCTTTATGGAACAATAAAATATGTTCTTACAGTGAAAGAAGACTCCATTGAGTCTCCTTGGATTGAACTGCTCCGCAGAATTATACCAACAAATGAATGATGGAGCCTTACAGTGAATGCAGCTGTGCTGCAGTGTGTTCAAGCCGTGAGGAAGCAGACTGAGCGATGGCAGCATATCAGCCGTTGCTCTTCTCTGGTACAGGTGCACTGTAGTAACTGCTTTGGCCTCAAGCCGCTTTATACTTTATACTGGAGTAATAGAGAGAAAACCCCAACAATGAGACAACCCCCTAGGAGCAAGCACTTGGTAACAGTGGAAAGGAAAAACTGTTTGAACAAAAAGAAACCTCCAACAGAACCAGGCTCAGGGTGGGAGCCTGCCTGCTGTTACCTCTTCAAACCGCTTTGCAACCCACCCCACCCCAGCACCTCCACTTCATGCTTTTACTAACTTAATGTAACTGAGACCTGCTCATATCTGTGCTGGGGTCAGAGGTTGGAGCTGGGGTCAGAGGTCGGTGCGGTGCAGTATAAAAGAAGGAATCTGTGCATTTTTATGCCTCATGCTTCTCACGTATGTATACAAAAGGACCAAGAGGTCAAGGAGCGCCAAATATAAATGATGAGAGGTTCTGTTCCCCACCTAAATAATATCTGAACACTAAGACTACAGAACCACAGACACTAACAGACACGTAGGTGGAGCCTTGACAGTGTTGGTGTAATCATGTCCAGTGTCCAGGGCCCCATCATCGTTATCCCTGTTCATTTAAAGCTACACTGTAAAGTGTGTGCACCCACTGCGAGCTGTTTTAGTGACACCACTGGGATTGAGTGTTCAGTTTGACAACATGCAGAACACATCACCAACGACACGTTTAGGAATAATACTTATATACAAGGTAGTAAGACAGAGGTTTTACTGTATGACTGGAGTACTCTAGTGTACTAACAGTAGTGGGGACGGATCTGAGAGGCATTAGCAGGAAAATAGGGCATTCCTTCCAAATTGGTGGAAATTGCAGTGACGGTAAATGTTTCAGTAATCAGGACAGTTTGGCTGTTGAGGAAGCCAAAAAAGAAGCAGTCAAGCCTGTGAGCGCTAACGGTGAGTGTGTGCCGGCAGGAAGTCGGGCATCGCTGCAGGCGGTTAAATGCAATGAAGCTTTTGTTTGGTGCAAAACAGGCCAAAGATAGTGAGCTGTCACGCCACGACATGCCGTCGTCTCTGCTGTCTCACACGTTTGTCCTTGAAGCTTCGGCGGTCATCAGTCAGCCAGAACTCAGGTTGTAAGTACGAGACCCCGAAGGTCACAGAAACGCCAGCTCAGACTTCATGACTGTCGCCGTCGTTTATTCTTGAAGTTTTGGTGCACTTTTGATAATATTGATCCCAAAGGTCCACATGTAGAAAACTCCAGAGCAGTTTGATTGTGACAGATGCAACTCTGAGACTCTTTAAATAGCTTTAAATTATTACACTGCACAGGGCTGCGTTTGACTTGAGAAACAATTTTAAAAAGTGAAGGTGTTCTCACAGGTGCAGCAGCCGGACATCCATGCAGGCAGAGCAGCCTCCTAACAACATTATTCTCTTTACTCTGCGTGCTGTCACATGACTGCTGTCACTGTGTTCAGGCTTAAATGAGGTGGCGGCCTCTACTGACAAATCCTAGAATCCTAAATTTTGTTCCAAAGTCTTCTAAAAGTCGTGTCTGTGTGGCGTGATTATAATTACATGACATATACGTATAAAGCTGCATAAACAGTGACAAGTTCAGTTTCCTCAGAGCTAAAAGAGCCGTGCAGAAGCTTTTAACATGTGTTTTCTCTGCACCGTGTCCCCCTCTTTCGGTGCTTGTGCACACTCTTGCAGTTTGTTCACATGTGATTGGCCCTTGGCTCTTTCTTCATGACTATTTGTCCCAGTGTAGAACAAGGCCTCCATTGATGAGGCCACTGAAGCTGTGGGAGGTGTCCAGAGTAGAGTAGAGCGAAGAAGAGTAAACTGTGTGTTTGAGGGCCCCGGATGCTTTCAGTGGTCCAAACAGACACAAACCTTCAGTTGCCACTTTCACGCCCCTCAATGGGACTCTGAGCGGAGCATCAGCACGCGCTCAGAGCCAAGTTGGCTCGCCCACAAAGAGCCGCTGTGGCCCATTAACGATGTGTGCTTGCAGCCAGTGCTGACGGCTGGTGATGATGTGCAGCGTCGCTCACAGGTACACAGCTTCTAATGCTGACCTCCAGAGAGTCAGCCGCAGCATCACGCCATCATAAACGCTCTGCACGCCCTGCAGTAGGTCTTCATATAATGTTGCTTACATGTGACGGCCCCAATCAGAAATAGAGTTTTTATAAAGCGGCAACATCCGTGAGTTTCTACCAGCGATTCAGAGAGACTGAAAAAGGAGCTGATGGAGCTGACATGAAGCTCAGACCTGCACTGAATGGGCGACGAGGACAGTGGGCGGGGCTTGGGGGGTGCTAGTGTTAATATTCAGCTGAAGGGTAATACTGGGGGATGATGAAGGACAGGTTGGCTTCATGCCTGTAAGAAGACTGTGATGGAGGGATGAAGGAGCAGTCGTGCTCGGTTATTATAGAAAGAGAGAGTTTTTAATGGGAACGTGAGCGTGCCGTGTCGCTGTCAGCTTTAGTCGAGTGATAAATGTACAGTATGTTGACCCGGCCTGCATGTTACTCTTGTACAAACATCCATCAGCGAAGTGTTAACAGCTGACAGAACGTAGATTAAAAACTGGCGCATTCATCTCTCTGTGAGCCCTCTCCCGTGTTTGTGTTTTTACTACATTTGTACATCTGCCTCGCCGTCGTGCACGCGCACAAAGCGGCGCTCTATGTCTACGTCATGAAGACACTTCTGAAACCTTTTGATTTTCTTCCTCCTCAGCTGAAGAAGCTGCTGCTGACGCCTCCCAACATGCCTGCAGGCATGGACGTGCACAAAGAGGGCGTGAATGGCCATCGCTACTGCAACAGAAGCTTGCGCCTTCGTCCGGTCAGGCCTCTGCTGAAGGTGAGACACTTCCTGTCAGTACGTGCTGTTTAAAAGTTCACTACTTGTTGAATTAGGTTTTCAACAGAGCAACGAATTATCAAAATTAAATTCTCCAGTCTCTGGATTTTTACAATGAGTCGACGCAGTACTCGTGGCTGCGTAGGTAGTAGTACATCAGCAGTAAATGGTACAGTACGAAGCAGTTTTTACAGATTGTTAAGCTGTAGAATAAAAGCTTGCCGAGACCTTCCCGAGGAGAGGATGCTGTTGATGCTGGACGGAGTTCACAGAGCTGTGGCTTTAGCTTTAGAGCCGCGTAGCTGTGCTGTGGCAGATGGTGTGAGGGCAGCAGTGAGTTATGTGGATAATCCACAGCTGCACGCAGCACAGACATTAAACGTGAGCCTCTGTGCAGGGCAGGAAACCGCTTCCATGTTTTGTTGTGTGGGGCTTCATTTTTCATTTCCAGGAACAGCTGCAGACAGGAGAATGAAACAAAACAGTTCATCTGAAGCATCAGGATGTAGT
>NC_140527.1:17860364-17913620 GCF_057382185.1 Mchenga conophoros | reverse complement strand
CTCTCCCCACACCGTCTCAGCCGATGAGTTCAGACTCGAAAACTTTCCGCATTCGGGTCTGGCGAGTAACCATTGAGGATATGTTTAGACGCTGAAGGAGATGAATTTAGCCATCTTTTCTTGAGTGGCCCTGAAATAAATCTGAGCAGCAGCTCTGCAGATCCTCAGTTATCAGTCTTGTTTGGTGCCGTCTGAAGCAGAACATGAGTCTTACTAATGTGTTTTCTGTCTCTGTCTGTTTCAGAGCGGTGTTTTCTGGCAGAGACATGGCAGCGCCGAGGTGTGAAGCTTTGTTCTTTTTAGCTGCCTTCCTGCTGGTGTCTTGCAGCGCCTCGCCCAGTGACATCCTCTATCAGGTTTTTGAGGAACGACCGCCCAACACGATGATTGGCAGCCTGGCAACAGACCAGGGCCTGCCCAATGCCGGTCATCTCTATAAGCTGGAGGTGGGTGCGCCGTACCTGAGGGTCGACGGCTCGACCGGTGACATCTACACCACCGAGATCCCCATCGATCGTGAGACGCTGAGAGACTGCCGCAACCTGTTCGAGGGCGACAAATGCTACCTGGAGTTTGAGGTGTCGATCACTGACATGGTGAAGGGTATCGGCAATGGGCCGCGGCTCATTGAAGGTCGCATCGAGGTCCTGGACATAAATGACAACACTCCACAGTTCTCCTCGCCTATCCTGACTCTGTCCATTCCCGAGAACACGCACATCGGCGCCCTCTTCTCCATCCCCATGGCCACTGACAGAGACTCGGGGAGCAACGGCGTGGCAGATTACTCTCTGAGCAGTAGCACTGGATTAGGCGCTGACCAGCTCTTCAGCCTGCAGGTTGCCGTGGACGCGGAGGAGAAGCTGCCGCAGCTGGTCGTGATGGGCAACTTAGATCGTGAGATAAAGGACTCGTATGACCTGAACATTAGGGTACAGGATGGCGGGAAGCCTTCGAGGGCCAGCAGCGCTCTGCTGAGAGTTACGGTGACCGACCAGAACGACTGCACTCCGAAGTTTGAGAAAAGTCACTACGAAGCTGACCTACCAGAAAACAGTCCACCGGGGCACTCTGTACTGCAGGTCAGCACACACATCAGTGTCGTACAATTCATTTTATCTGAATCTGTAGAGCCGTTAGCTCTGATTTATTATCGATAGCTAATCAGTCATTTATCCTCTGATTAATGTTTTTCAGTGTAAAATGTAACTTTAAACACTTACATTTTGCATTTAAAGGTTTCAACATGTTTACCTCTTCACACCCAACAGATCGTCGGCTTTCAGTTGTGTTGCGTGGGCAGGTTTTCAGAAACTAGAACTTCCTTAATGAAGTCACTTGTTTGTTTTGGCAGTAAAGCTTTGCTGTTAAAACCTTTTCCATTTTGAAAAATTCAATATGAAGTGGAAGTTGAGGACAGTTCTTATTTACTCAAAATTGTCCCCTATGTGTGATTTAGGGATACAAGTCTCAACCATATGAGATCCAGCCTTATGGGAGCTTTTTCATTTACAGTCTATTAATCTAAAATATCACAAGTAAATGATTATTATTGTGTTATTTTAAAAGTAGCAAAGTTAGTTCTCTCCAGGCAAAACTGCGTGTGAGCGCTGCTGCTGCTGCTGTTCAGGAGTCAATCCAGAGTTTTTCTTGTCCGCCGAACATTGCAGTGGAACCTTTGGCCTTGTTGGCGATAACACTGCAGGACAACACGGAGCAGCGACTGCACGTAATATGCTGCTCAATTATCCGTACAGACAGATGGTGCAGCGGAGGTGAAGCGGGGCGTGGGATCGCTGTGTGTAGTCACATATTAACCACTGATTCAACTTCACCTTTGAGCCCTCGGCTGGAGCGGCGGTACGTGATGTTGCCGTCAGCGAGCAGAGCAGGAAGGCCCGGTTTGGCTCGGTGACTCCGCAACATCCCAACAAACCCACTTCACCATGTCATCCTCCACTTTTCGTGCCCCTTCTCCCAGACTGCAGTGCGGCCAGCCAGCCAGCCTTCCAGCTTGCTGTGCATGACTTAATCTGAGTCAGTCATGAGATTATCCACGGGGCTTATTGGTATTATTGCTCTGGATGTGGCTCATTGCATTTCAGAGAGCCACAGAATTCATTTCACTTAACGTGCGTTTGAGGAGCGATGCTTTAGAGGCAGCAGGACATCGCCGACTGACGACCCTGACCTTCTTAAATCAGCCAATGGCAACACAGACATGTATATCCCTTTCTTTTGACTTGTTTTTTAAAGGAACACACTGCTGCTTTGTGATTATTGTTAGCCTCTTCTAAAGCTGTTTCAGTATCGAGTCACCTTATTTTAGACCTTCAGGCAGCCAGATTGTTATCTCAAAAAAAGTAACATCAGTGGGTCTAACTTTGTTGTCTAAAAATGGGCAAATTTAAGTTTAAATCGCTAGATTTTTGGAAAAAAAAAATATATTCTGGATAAAAATAATGCATAAAAAAGATTTGATTGATATTCCCTTGTAATGTAACCTAAAGTAAATTCCTTTGAACAATTCTTCTGTTCTTATATATTTAATGTGTGGAAAAGCCCAGTTACAGAGCCTGTGTGGGTGTGGTTTTTGATCCGATTTTTTTTTCTTTACATTCAAATGTTGCTCTTGTGCCTGATAGGTGCACTTAGGTACATGATATCCCCACCTTGCCAAGTTGAATTCACTGATCCTTTCTGCACCACTGCATTTAAAGCTTTTGAACTTAGCTCCGCCTACCTGAAACCCTTCAGAAATGGAAGCTAACCAGAAGGACATCAACCAGAGCAGCTCGAAATTTGGCATCTTTTCTTTTAAATGTAGCTCTAATCAACCATATCAACAAGCTGAGTCAGAACAATTAACAGTTTTTAGAGCCTTTAATCGAGTAATTAGCAGAAGACAGATCCTTGAAATTTAGCGCTTATTAAAGACCAAGGAATATTGACAGGGGTCCCTAATGCGTAGTCACTAAAATCCTAAAGATGATTTAAAAAACAATATGATGTTGACGAGCTGATTAATTAGTTCAAAAAGCAGCCTCAAATGGTTTGAAGAGTCCACACTGAACTGCCGCGTCATTATAATGTAATTTAGTCAACAATAAACTAGACAGGATATAAACTGTGATAGATTATTTCTCTGCGTTAAGTGTCTGCAAGCTCATTTCCTCGGGAATAAATTCTCTAATAGTTTCGTGGAGGGGGAGAAACCAGGCTGATTTGGAGAATGTTGGAATAAATTAAAGGTTTACTGTTGTAAATCACCTGAAACATTCAGAAACTCTGGTTCACTCAGTCAGGAAACCAGACGCTCTTGCAGGTTAATTGTTAACTGGTAGATAAAGAGTGTTTATAGTTTCTGTATGCCTGGACAAAGTGGCCTTGGAGCGCAGCCAGTGCAGCTCTGTCCCCATCACAGTGGCACCGGGCTCCAGCAGCAACACTGTTCAATACACAATTCTCAGAAGCTGTCAATAATTCACCGCTGTTTGGTGATGTCTGCTGTTTAAGGCCAGAGCAAAGGAAAGGAAATCAATGGGCAGGAGAAATTATAATTTCACTTTCATGCTTTCTTTAACCTTAACCTCTCTGACTTGGATCAGCAGCTTCTATGGTCACATCATGGTGCTGGTGGTGGTCCGTCACAGTTTGTGAGTTTCTTGAGCAGACGATAAACAACATATTTATTATGTGGCAGTATGAACTGGAGTCTGTGTGAAAAACAAGAGTCTTCAGAGATTCTGCTAGCAGTAGCCTTTTAAACCCTGATTTCCTCCTAAAAACTGATTTAAATGGTTTTGGATATGGTATAATCTGTATCTTCATTGAACTTATATCATGTTTACATTATATTAGATTTTGATTACTAATGTAGCTGGTGTTTTGTAGGGGCTTTAAAGGGTGTTTCTTATTTGGATAAATACGAAGCTACGACCAGAAGCAATCCCTTATGTTTGATTGGTTCTTTAAAAAGTAGCCCTAATAATCTTATCCCATTGGCAGATTCCTTTTTTGTATTTTAGTAAATCATAATATTTTGGACTTAAATTTCAGGGAAATATATTACTGAGTGCAAGCTTGGCTAAGAACCAGCCCAGCTTTAAAGGTATAATGGCCTTAAAAAAAGAAGAATAAAAAACCCCAAACATAATTACATTACTCTGTCCTGGGTGAAGGCTGTACAAACACTGGATCAGCAGCACCTGGGACATTTAAATCAGCTGTTCAAGAACTGCTTAATTTGAAACAACCTACATTTCTGACCGGCAGCCATGGCATTCAATGACTGCAATTAAAACGGTTTAGATCCGTAGATAGGACAGGTGTGTTAACGAGTATTTCCTAAGTGATATTTTGCTGACTTCTCATATCTCCTAATTGACTAACTGCCCCCATTCACTTTAGGTTTGGACTTATGAAGTCAGCTTGTGGTTCATTCTGTTCTGTCCTATTCAGTCTCCTAATGGGCCCTGAGGAGCTGGGGCTTTTCTGATAATGAGAGGAACATTAACATTCACTCGTCTGCCCATTAGATGCCAATGACCCGCTGCACGGCCGTTAGATGTTGTTGTGTAGGGTTGTGCAATCAGCTTTGATCGGGTATTATCTTTCGCAGCATACAAACTCCTCCCCCTGAGGAAAACATAAAGGGCCTTGTACTGTTGCATTAGTAATGGTCATGACTCTTCATTAGCCAAAGAAGCTAAATAATCATTAAAATTTAACAGAGACTGTAATGGAATCATGACGCGTATTTCACTGACGTCACATGAAAAAGAGCGTGGCGAATCATTCTTTTAGTCTGAGATTACTTCAGACTTTTAGTCTAAAGTTGAATGTCTTAAATATAGAATATTTATTGCTTGTCATGAAAACTGCAAACCTGCCAAAAGATCAATGTTTTGATGATATTTTGATTTTCCAGTGTACCAAATGCAATTCTGAACAGGCAAATGATCTGATTCTTAATGTTGTTTTGGACAGTGTTTGGCTAAAAGATTGAATCTGTTTCTTTGTTTCTTTCTGTCCGTCTGTCTGTCTGTCTTTTGTTTTTTTCCAACTCTTGTAGGTCAAAGCCAACGACGCAGACACTGGCCTCAATGGAGAGATAGACTACAGCCTCCATCAAGCATCAGAATCTGTCCAAAGGCTTCTGCGCATTGACCGCGCAACAGGCATCGTCTACGTCAAAGGTCTTGTGGACAGAGAAGAAGAAAACTTTCTCAAGTTCTTTGTGGTGGCAAGAGATCGTGGACCCAATTCCAAGAGTTCCAAGGTCCTTGTGACCGTACACGTCAAGGACCAAAATGACAATGCACCAGCCATTGAGATCCGTGGTATTGGCTTGGTAACACATCATGATGGTGTGGCCAACATTTCTGAGGACATGCCTATTGGTACACCAGTGGCACTGGTCCAGGTGTCAGACCGTGATGAGGGGGAAAATGCTGTGGTGACATGTGTTGTTGCTGGTGATGTTCCATTTCAGCTTCGTCCTGCAAGTGAGTCAGCCAACGATCGGAAGAGAAAATACTTCCTGCAGACAACAACCCTGCTGGATTATGAGCGTATTAAGGATTACAGGATTGAAATAGTCGCTGTGGATTCTGGAAACCCAGCTCTGTCCAGCACTAACGCTCTCAAAGTCCAGGTTACAGATATTAATGATAATGCACCAAACTTTTCTCCTTCAACTGTTGAGGTAGACTTTGCAGAAGGCAACCAGCCAGGAGACAAAGTTCTAGACATTGTGGCGACAGATGCAGACAGCGGCACAAACGCAGAGTTGTTCTATACCATCACTGATTCAACAGCCAAAAGGCTCTTTAAAATTAATTCCAGCACTGGAGAAGTTCGTGTGAATCACTCATTGGATCGGGAAGAAAAAGAGCGTTATGAATTCCGTGTAACTGCAGCAGACAAGGGTGTGCCTAGTAAAACCGGCACTGCCACGGTGGTGGTAAATGTTCTAGATTGCAATGACAATGACCCAAAGTTTACACTGAATGGCTATAGCTTCTCTGTCATAGAGAACATGCCTCCACTCAATCCTGTTGGTGTAGTGACAGTCAATGATGCAGATAAGGATGAGAATTCCCAAGTCAGGCTGTTTGTGGAACAGGACAATGGCATGTTTGTCATCCAGAATGGCACAGGAACCATCCTGTCAAGCATCTCCTTCGACCGTGAAAAGAAGAGCACCTACACATTTCAACTAAAGGCTGTGGATGGTGGTAACCCGCCTCGATCCTCCTATGTGGGTGTGACCATCAATGTGTTGGATGAAAATGATAATGCCCCATATGTTACCAGGCCGTCTAACTCGTCCTTTGTACACCTACCGGTTGGGACCCGACCAAACACACACGTGGAGGTGGTAAAAGCTGAGGACATTGATGCTGGACTCAATGCTGAGCTAGAGTATACCATAATAGGTGGAAATCCATATGATCTGTTCCAAATATCTACCAATGATGGGGAAATCACAGCAGCACAAGAATTAACCCCGAAGTACAATGGGCTACATCGGCTGGTAGTGAAGGTTGTTGATAAGGGAAAACCTCCTCGTAACACCATTGCACTAGTTCATGTTTTTGTAAATGAAACAAAATCAAATGTCTCCCTCATTGAAGCGCTGGTTGGACACAGCCTCTACACCCCTTTGGACAGGGACATTGCCGGAGATCCCAACTATGCCTATTCTCAGCAAAGCAATATTCTGTACGGCAGTCTTGCCGGTTTTGCTGTTGTCATTTTAGTTATAGTTGCCGTGGTCCTCATCAGACGCTGGGTACAGAAGGATACCAAGAGTGGTTACCAGGCTGGCAAGAAGGAGAGTAAGGACCTGTATGCCCCAAAGCAGGGCCCTAAAAATGGCAAAGGGAAAAAGAGCAAAAAGGGGAAGGCTCCAAAACCAGCTAAGACAGGAGAAGATGATGAGGACGCCAGTCTACAAAAAGGCCTCAAATTCAACTTAATCAATGAGAATGTCAATGACAGTCCCAGAATCCACCTGCCCCTTAACTATCCACCAGGGAGCCCTGATCTGGGGCGCCACTACCGCTCCAACTCCCCGCTACCATCCATCCAGCTGCAGCCACAGTCACCGTCTGCCTCCAAGAAGCACCAGGCTGTTCAGGACCTCCCTGCCACCAACACCTTCGTGGGGACGGGCGACAACAACTCTACTGGCTCCGACCAATATTCGGATTACAGCTACAAGGCCAACCCACCCAAATACAGCAACAAACAGGTAGGAGACTACGCAAACACAGCAATGTACCACAGGGAGATCTATTGGACCAACCGGGTGTGGTAGTCACGCTGGGACTTATTTGGCAAAGCCAATGTTATTCCACCAAAGCTGCACTGATTTCCCTGCACATCACCCACCTCCTCACAGTTGTGATTCCTTTTATTTTAAGTTTGGTTCTGTTCACCATTTGTCTTCTGTTCTGCTCAGTTTTGGGTATTCACTTCAACATGGACACCACAAAGCCACAGAATGAAGGATTGCAGGGCTAGACCAAATATGGGCTTACCAATTTGTCAGTTCCTTACAGTAACCTCCCTCCTAAAATGGACTCTGTTGATCTAAAACACATTTATGGAGGATTTTTATGTTTGAGGTAATGGGTTTTGGGGTTTTTTTGGATGATGTTTTCAAAGCCTTGCATTCAAATGTTTAATCTGCAGAATTTAATTAAAAGTTCCTGTTATAGCGAAATATGTGATATTTCAAAGAATTACTTATGATGTTATGTAAACCCAAGTTTGATAGCATACGTTTGATTGAGCCCCCTGTTCAACTTGGAAATCCCATATGGGTCTGTCCTTAGCATCTGTGTTTTTCATTTGTTTGTGTTTCATTTTACCTTTTTTTATGGTGGATTAAATGAAGGACATTATGAGTTTTCCCCATTTTATTATTCGCAAATGTTCTTGGAGTTCTTTGAGCACCCATTGAAAGGTTCATGCTGACATCCTCATTATGTCTGAATGTGTTATTCTTTTCTTTTTTGTCTGGAGAGCTGACTTGAGGCTTAAAGCTGCTCTTTATGGCCGGATCAGCTTGTTGAAGTGTGACAAAGAGTGACTGTGAATTCCTGAGTTAGTTTTCGTTCTTTTTTTTTAACCAATTTTTATTGTTTCTTAGCTTTCTTTTGCCAGAAAGTAGACTGACTGAGCAGCACTTTAGTGTTTCCATCCAGTTCAGACCAATTTAAGGTAATTTCAGCTCAGTCAGGGAGCCAAGCAGCAAAGAAGAAAGAAAGGAAGAAAGGCAATAAGAAGGCTAAGGGAGTGGGGTTATAAAGAGCCTCTACGCTATGAAGGAAAAGGTACACTACAACTAAATACGACCGTTTCCGAGCCACAACGCTTCCTGTCAGGTCAGCTGAAAGACGACTTTTAATTTAGCTGTGTTCCCAATCACAGGGGCTCAAAAGGCAATTGTTTGCACAGATTAATGGCAGGTAATTTTCCAGGCACCCGCTTTTGCCTTCTTTTACCCAGAGTGCCTTGCTTTATTCTATTTAATGTACAAAAAGGGGAGTTGGGAGGGGGTCTGTGAGACGGGGGCCATTAACTGTATGATTGTGATGAGCGTTCACGCCACATCGGCTGTTTTGTGGCTTCATGTTGATGGACCTGCAGCTGTGAAAAGTGAAAATGTCACATGCGCTGAAAAAACCAGACAATCAGATTAAGGTGTTGTAGTGATGTTCAGACTGTACATACATGTGAATGTGAAACATTTTGTTTTGTTTCTGCTTTTTCATCTGCTGTTTATTTTGCAACATTACAGTGTGTCTCGTGTGAGCTTAACAAGGCCATTTCATTGTTCTACTGGCTTCTTAAAGACTTGTGTTGACTGTTTGAAAAGATGTACCAAAGACTCACACACACCTGCATTTTCACTGTCATCGCGATCGCGATCATCAGTTTATATATATATATATATATATATATATATATATATGAACACGCGAAGCAGAGAAACTGTTTCTTTGGTCAGTCTCGCAGAGTCCCTGCTGCTGTTGGCAGCTTGCTAGCGCTCCTGCTGGTTTAACATTTAGCCTGTTGACATGCAGGCATCATACTAGAATTTAAAGCCACATCTAGTCTGTGCACACCTGCTCAGTCGTGTACTCTCATGTACTTTTCTATGGGGACATAATTGTACAATGTTTTGTTTTCTTTTTAACACTTTAAAGCAGAATTTATTTCAATAAACTTGTTTCTTAAATGTTTAAGTGGCGCTTTCTGTGCATTCACTGGGTTCTTGAATTGGGAATATTGGGAATGCTGCAAGGAGAGGTACAGTATTGTATTTTCATTTTCATTTCTAATATATGGAGAGAAAATGTATTTGGCCCAAGATGTTCTGAGTATGGTTTCTGCATGTTCTCAACACCTTTCATTAATAATGTCAAGACAAACAATTAGGTTTAGCAGAAAACACAGATTTTAGAGCTGGATGACAGAATGGTAACATATCTTTTCCCTTTTTAGATATTTTTTTTAATTCTTTATCTGACCATTTTCTCAATTATTTGGTTTTATGCTCATAATACTGATGTTTTAACAACTACGTTCAGACCTCACAGTTACAGGGAGCACAAGGTGATGTAAAAAAGTCCTCAAATACATTATCTACTAAATTATAGGGTAAGAGAAGGAAACCCATCAGATTACATCTGAGGATAATTAGCAAGCTTTTTCCTTGACATTTTAAAGTTTTTGCTCCGTTAAAGCTGAATAACATAAGATAAAACTGACTGTTAGTTAGAAAAGTGGCTAATTCTGTCAATCCACTACTTTTATTAAATAGATCAGAGATAGATGGATTATCATGTTTGTTTTTTTCCCACTACATTAATGATGTATCCAGATGACTGTTTTAGAGCCACATATCCGGTTTATGCAGCTCTGGGCTCATAGGGCAGAATCATCAGAGTCATGGTGTTAGCCCTAGCATCACATCTAGGAAACAGCACAATATAATAATAGCTGTCAAATTGTGCCAAGTATAATCATCGGGTCATAATGCAGTACTTTCCCAAGTAAATATTTAGTGATAAAGACATATTACAACATTGTTATCTTCAGCTACACTTGTTAGCATGCTAACATGCAAACCAAAGGCTAACTGTGCTACTGTTAGCACTCTATCAGACGTTCTATAACAATGACAATTTGTGTAGTACTCAGAAATAAGTGTAGATTAAACGTAATACTGAGACACTAAAAGGAAGCCAAAAACAAACTGAAAACATACATTGCATGCTTAAATTCTTTACAGATGGTTGACAAGCAAATAATCATTTTTGTGTTTGGTGGAAATGAGCATTTCTATAAGCAAACACTCAACTAAGAACCACTCGCTGAAAATAGCATTCTTGTTAGCATTTCCGATGGAGGTCTATTACATGAGCTTTACAGTTTGAACAGTGCTTGAAATTTACTTTTGCCTTTTGTTCCAAATATGTTTTCTCTCCATAACAGCTGACTGGAACACATCAGCTATTCTCTCAGTCACTTTAAATTTACAGCTGCCTACCTGGTGGCGTGTTGCCTACATGCACGCAACACACACCCAACACTCTTTCAGACTTTGAACCTACAGCAAACAGCACAGAAAGAACTGAGATCAAAACAACTCTGAGCAGGTGCTGAACCCGCTGGGGTCAAAGGTCAAATATCAATCAAGAACAGCTATTGGCAAAGAGGAGCGAAGAGGCCAAAAGTTAACAGCTCTCCCCGACTCCTCCCTGTGTCTGGTCTCTACATTAACAGTCCGGCGGCATCCTTCCTGCTTTTACGCTGACCAGCTCAGCCGTTTCTATGGCAACACAACGACCTCTGCCTGTGTGTGTGTGTGCTGACTCATAGTACTGACCAACCTCCCTCTCCGTCCATCCAACCCAACACAATCCTTCCTTCTTTGGAAAGCTCTGCCCTTTGAATGAGGAGATGTGTGTTTGTATAAGCTCTGAGCTAAATGACTTCTGGATTACATATTACCATCTGTACAGCTGAAGCGTTCCAGTTTTAGTTTGATACTAAAGTTGTGTTGAATACATATATTTATCAAATACCAGATGATTAAGCTACTTTTTATTTTATTAGAAGTTTATAATCCAGAATCAATAGTAACAGTGCTGAATAGATATGCCCAGAATGAATTCAGGACAAAAAAAAAAAAATTCAAGCCAGGACATATTTGAAACATTGGATAAGAAACTATAAACATCTTCATAGAGGTGTGCAAATGTCTGCTGTCAGGTCTCGCTCTGTGTGTGTTGTTGTTGTAGTGCTGTTGCGTATCTCTGTGCCAGCAGCCCAAGTGTCATATCATGGCGCCTATCAGCTGTTTAAAGGAGAACAAAAACTGTTTTCACAACCAGCACTTCGTTCATATCTGCACTTTCACTCTGTTGTTTGAGTTTGATTCATGATCTGAGTGTTATGCTCTACAGGCTTACAGGCTGTGCAGAAAGCTCCTATGGCACATTTAGTGTGTCTTAAATCCAAAGACTACTTCGTGCTTCATTTGAAGTGCTTGTGGGAACATTCTGCAGCTTTTTTTTTAATAGTCTCAAATAGGCAAAGCAACAATTCCACTCATTAAAAGCTGCAGCTGTTTTTGGAGGGTCGGCTTTTGTGAGAAAAGACGCAGGAGTCAAGACATCGGAAGAGAACCATGTTGCTCTTGGTTTCAAATGTCCAAACCTGGCTTGTTGCGAGAGAGGCAAGACACAACAGGCTAATTGTTCGGAGAACCTCTCCAGGAAAGTTGAGTGGAGTTTCGAGATACGCAGAGAGAGCTTCCCAAAATTGCCGGTTGGAACAGGGTGGTGGTAGGTGTTGTGCAGAAAGTTGTAATTGTCCAGAAAAATATGAGCGAGTACTAGACTATCCTCATTAAAGCATTGTTTGTGCATCTTAAATCAGGTACTACCGACGATCAGTCTGCTGGAGTGGCTCCAAATCTTGGTTTATCTGGGTATCAGTCTTGACACTGATACCCAGACCCTGACAACCAGCTCTTCTTGGTTAGAGCTCTAGGTCTTCCAAGAAACACATTTCTATAAGGAACTCCTTCTAAGCATGTCGTCATGCCTGAAAACAACTCAGCTAGCAGGCATCCAGGAGGCCGATGCTTTTCTGTGGGCCCGCTGTAGTCATTAGGAACATGGCATGAAAATAATACTGTTGTTTCAGATTTTTGTCTCATATTTTCTTCTAATTTTGAAAACATATTTGGTATTCATACCTCCACAGGGTGGGCAAAGGTAGAGAAGGGAAAAAAATATATTTTTACTTTTTTTTTTTTTTTATCATATCAGAGATAAACTTACATCAGCCACCAAGTTAAAAAGCCCTGGAAATGCTGGAAATGAAATGAAATTTTCTCCTTGAGTTATTGGGGTGAAAAGAAAAATATTAATCTCTTTCACCCACAATAGCAATCAGACCATCAGACCCATTCATTCAGTGTTTCAGCTTGTCAGCTTAACAGATGAAATCCATGAAAATGACACACCCGAAACCACACGATGAACCAAAATCTGGTTTCCATCCCACTGGACCTGTTAATGTTCACACTCAATAATCAGCTCGCTCACTTCATTAAACCATAGGCAATTCAGAACAGGTGTTTTTAATCAATAGCGTGTGTTTCTGTAGTTTGACTGACAGAAGACTTCCTGTTTCTCTGCGGTCTGGCTCACTGTCAGGAAAAGAAACTGTAATGGCAGTCATTAGGCGGGCAGCTAGCAGCTTTTTCTCCCCCAGAAAATTACTGTAATTTCATGGCAGCGGCTAAAATATCATCAGGCTGGGACAGAGTGCCTGTCATCAGTCCGGTTCAGCTGAGTGGAAGGCAAGGTTACAGATACTGCCACTGTACTCGCACGTTACTTCAGCTGCACACTTTCCTTTGCCAAAACACTCATGTAAAAATAATCACAGCTCCTTTTCAGGATTTTAAAGTTGCACTAGTCTTTTGTGGTTGAATAGCTTCTCCAGAAGATTTCTTTTAAAATAAACTCAGAATCTTCACTCATCCATACATAATGCTGATACATTAAGAAGATATCAGGACCCAGCTCATGTAAAATCAGCAGTTGTTGTGAGCATTTATGAGTCTTTCCCCTATAAAGATCACATTTGATGAGCTACCCTGTACCCTGTAGTCTTTATCAGTAAAGACATGGTTTGGGCACCATTAGAATAGACTGTGTAGAGATCACCCACATTAACTTCTGATGCACATTCAGTCATTTTATTCTGGAATCCAGTCTGAAATATGACAGGAACAAAGGTTATCCCCAAACGTTGCTCATGGGGGAAAGAGTTTACAACAATTTTACAACAATTTAGCTACAGAAATAACATCAACGACATCAAGAACCTAAAATTCCACCACAGGTCTTTTGGTACTTTTTAGTATTAGTATTACTAGAGTAACTAAAACCAAAGAAACCAAAATAAATATGTCGTTACTGCATGGGAAGGTTCGGGTATTTCCTTGAATTTGTCACCTTTCTATATTATTCCTTTTAGCAGTAGCGCTCGTACTAATTATTTGTTACTGGCTGTTCATTGTTGTGAGTATAATGTTTTGAAGGTTGTGTGTATTCACTGATTCGAACAGCTACTCGCAGTGTTTATAGTGGCGAAGTTGCGGGTCCAGAATGGTTGGGGAGTTTCATCACAAAGGGCCTTTGTAACACTGACACACAAACACAGACATACAACACACACATTCCTAAGGCGTGGGTGTCTGTCAGCACAAAGTAATCCTCTCAGCTTGTGTGTGTGTACGCACACACACACATCGAGGCATGTCTGACAGGTAGAAAACACCTCACTCCTCAAATTACATCAAATTATTGGATTCATGAAGACACCCAGTACCAGCTCTCCTTGAAATAACTGATTTAAACAGTTCACACTCTGTTCGGATGGCAGGAGATTAGCATCTGAACGTTTCGCTCAGGTGTTTATAGGACACATTAAATGAGTCTGAGGTTCTGCTGGAGAGTCACCTCCTCCAGTTTAAGAGGAAGAGAACCGTTCATCTTGTTTAAAATTCAAAATATTTGTCCAGTTATTTTTGCCACAGGATTTGGATACCTGTAAGTATGACTACATTTAGCTCAAATCTTAAAAGTAGAAAAAGCATCTGTCTAATAAACCCAGACTGAAAGCTGGTCCCACAGAAAATCAGCCTGAGAGCTGAAAGCTCTAAGAACAACAAGCCAGCAGTCTGAGTCTTTTAAAACTTACACACTAATAATTACACTATGAAATTTATAATGACTTAAAAATGCGAGATTCAAGTTTATTGTCTTATACACTGCAAAACACAAGTGGTTACACAAAGCAATGAAATTCTTACTTCCAGCTTCCCTTCAAACAACTAAATAAACAACTATCTAAAATAAGAATAAACTTAACTCTGAGCGTAGAATATAGTAAAACAGTAAAACAAGTGCTTGTGTAGCTTGTGTGTGGGTGTAGTCAGAATTTAAAGTGCGAGTAGTTGCAAGACTATCACAGTGGTAATATATACAGTATATACAATATTAAAATAGTTTATATTGTATGAGGTTGTATTATATAAATGTACAAAATTGCAAATTTACAGCTCAAAGATAAACACAGAGATAGAGTGTACCTCAAAGTGCTGTGAATTATTAGCAGCAACCCACATTAGCTTTGAAAACATTACGCAAGCTACCAAAGATGTCATGATGCAAAACAGCAACTTCAGTTTGTCCTGCTGTACCTCATATAATATACAGTACAAATATACAATCACAGAACTTCCAAACATGAAGGGAAAAGCTCTGTATCATCAGCACCACTCATGTGGTTTGAGCTAACCTATCGTGGTGGCTAGTTAGCTTGCTAACTCGGTGGTTTTAGATAAACAATGTAATGAGAGTTACTTTGTAGATTCCTGTTCTCCTTATGATAAATGATACGTCTGCTGACATGGTGGAAATGTCTGTCTACAAGCAGCTAGCACACCTGTAAGTAAGCCTTTGGGAGATTAGAAAATGTTAGCATGCTAACATATGAAAACAAAAAGGTAAAGGTGATGAACAAAACACCTGCTGACCATCATTATTTCAGCATACACTTCCCATATCAGCAGCCAAAGTTTCACAGAGCCGCTGTTTTTGCATCCACATACCATGTAAAAAAATACATAAAACTGGGACCAAAGCAAGTTGGGGCTCAAATTTAAGATGAAACCAATAAAATTAAAGTAGACCATTTTCTTCTGTCTTAGTGTATACGGAAAGGAGAGGAATTAAACATTTTAAAACAGTTAAGTAAATGATTAAAATAGAGTGATGGTGTAAAAAAAAAACCTCTCGTGGTTTCCTGCCAAAAGCTTATTTTGAGAGCCAAAGGACGGCTCAGGAGCCATTCACAGGAGCCGTTTGGCCAATTTAAAAAGCAGCAGTGACAAAATGGGGACTACAACAACAAGCAGCAACATTTTTCAATCACTTCAATCACAGTTCAGTGCTTCAGTGGACGCCACCAGAACGTTCCTGCTTGCTCTCAGGGAAGAAGAAGAACAGGACAGGAGTGAAATCATCTTCAGAAAACATAAAATCATCTTAGCCTTTTGAGAAGTGCCAGTTTATTTTAAACAATCCATAGAGAGCCGAGAGAGCCATGAAGGAACTCTTATTCAGCCTCTCTCTCAATCTCTGTCTATCTCGGTCGCCCCCTCAGGGCTGTGATTGTGTTCGAGCCACTGAGACGACTCAATACAAAGATCAGTGTGTGTGTCTGTGTTTTACTTTTATGTGGCGCCAGAAATCAAAAACACAAGAAACATAAATTTGTTATTGTGTTATTGTGTGTTCAGTGCATTTATATAGATTTCTCTCTATATATATATATATATATATGTGTGTGTGTGTGTGTGTGTGTGTGTGATGTCTTGCCACCTGCTCCAACAACACAAGTGAAGTGGAATGGAAACCTGCCTCAGGGTTTACACACACACACACACACACGCACACAGGAACAAAACAGGCGACAGTAGATGCAAGCATGACGAGAGGAGGGGGAGTGTGGGCCCTGTAAAGAGGAAAAAATGAGGAGGTGGAGGAGATGATGAAGCCGAGTGCAAAACACACACGAACACACACGCAGACACACTCAAACCTCACACAGACACACGCTCACTCCACATATCAGCATGTATGTTAGCGCTATGTTTGTGAGTGTGTGTGACTGGGCTGGTAGCAGGTGGTATGACTCAGGAGAGAAGAGGGCTGCAGATGTGCACCGCATAATACACATGCATGCACATACACACCTGTAAGTGGGGTCAGAGGTCAGATGCTGTACAGCTGCTCTGCACACCGGGCTGCTGAACTCTATCTGCAGGAAAGTACGCACACACACACACACACACACACACAACATAGCTGCTTATTGTTATCATCAGCAGTGGCGGCAGCAGCTCGGATGCTGCCTGCAGTGTGACTGTGTTGTGTTGATAGAAGCAGAGCAGGATAACAGAAATGCAAAAAGATGGGATGGGATTGGTTTGGTTCACGTGTTGCTGACCTTGATCTTGATGTGGACTCCACACTGACACAACAAAGCTGAATCCTGCTTCATTTTGAGCAGATTTCGGCTGCCACAACTGGACATTTGTCATAAATAACAAGGGGTTTTGTCATTCTTTTCTTTGGTGAGGGGCACTTTGATAAAAGTCAGCTTTCCAAGCAGAAATGAAATCCAAATTGGCAAAAAGAAAATGCAAATGAATGCAGTTTTCCATCCACTACTGTCATGCGAATAGCGGAACTTCATTCTCCAGTTGTTGCCAATAAGCCACCACAAAAGAAGAAGAAGAAGACAGAGCAGAGATTCATTAAAAGAACTCCAGTCAAAGCACAAACGATGGAAAAGCTCTGCGGAGAACATGACTTCTTCCACTATTTTTTCTGTCTTAATTGGAATGGGGTTCACCTCTGTGAAAAACTAAACGCACGCTGGCTTTAATTTAAAAAATGCAATTGACGAGATTATTGGCATGACAGGCAATCTAAAAGAGGAATAAATATTTTGACACGTGATTTCTCGCATCCAAGACCAAAAGAGCATCGGGATTAGGAGTCACGGTAGCAGTAGCATCACTACTGCGTACTTGCCAAAGTAAGAGTAACAGTAGTATCAGTATCAGTAGTCACAGTAGCCGTAATAGTATCAGGATCAGTATTTTCAGGAACATAGTGCAGTAATTGGCAGCAGATGCTAAGTGACAATCAGGACTGTCAGCAGCGAGTCTCTGGAGAGTTGTGTTAGAGAGGGAGTGCAGCTCGATGTGTTAAAGGACCTTCTGCCAAGTGTACAGTCACAGGCAGTCACCGCGGCAACCGCCTCCGTCTGCATCCTGACTGACAGGTGACGATGAGGGAAGTGACAGCTACCGGAGTGAGCGAGGGAGAGAGACAAACATGACTTCATCAATCAGGAAATAACACATAATCACCAGCAGCCCTTTGCTTCCTCTTGTTATTTGATTATAATGCCATCCTACAACAGTAATTGATCATTACACGGAGGCTATGGTCTGCCCTGTTGCCTTCATTTGTGTTCAACTTCCTGTTTGGTGTTTACTTCCTGCAGCTCTCTCTCCCCATCTGTCAAATAGCAGCCTCATTGTTTGACCTGACAAACAAGAAGGAGAAGCAGCAGAATAGGTGAGCTGAGCTGCATCCTCCGTCGCTGTCTGTCCACTTGTGGTTCATCTCCTGGCTCTGATCCGAGCACAAACAGCAGAAACACATTCACTGTTTACACTGATGGCTGCGCGTCACAGTGAAGAGCTGCAGGTACGGCGTTTTTGAAAGTAGGAAAGCAGTACAGATTTCCCAGTGTTGAAAAACAACAAGAAAATAAAACTTTGTTTTTTCTGAAACGTTGGTATCTGAAATAGTCTCTCCAAAACACAATCCATCGACTACACCCACGTTTAACGTCTGTGCTAGCCAAGAAGGTTGCATTTTAGTCCCGTGCTAAACAAGGTGGTTTCAGAACACGTGACTTGAATTCAATTTAGCTTTCAAGTTTTATTTGCCCAAATAAACTTCCTAACAGTCACCATGTGGAGGGTAATCTGATTTGGGTTAAAGTATTAGTTTAAAAATATTGCACTAGCATGGACTGAAGATTATGTTGCATTGTTAGTTATCTAGATTAAATGTGCTGAACATTTCACATAATGACGTTCTCCAATTGTAGCTCTAGTAACTGCACAGAGAGAGCTCGCACTGACAAACGTATGGTGCACAGGCCTGAAACTGCTCACTTATAAAAACAGAAATGGTTACCCCTAGTCAGCCAATCAGGAGAGAAGGTGGACTTTTAAGGATGAGCCGATGAACCAGTATGATATAAACCTGTTAGTCTGCAGAGTTACTCGAGTAAAGTCCTAGAATAAAAATAGACCTGGAAATGAGCAGGATAGGTTCACTGTAAAACCCTCAAAGCCTGCGTGGAGGTTTTTGAGGGTTTTGTGTGATGAAAAAAAAATCTTGTCTTCAGGTATTATAGCAACAAAAACGAGCTTTAGCTGAAGCTAATATGTAGCCTTCACTAGCCGAGTGCTGTTCTTGTTGTTTCTCGCCTACATCGCATGTTTTACAGCAAGACAGGATCTTAAGTCAGCCTGGCTTTGATTCTGACCGAGTGTGTTGGTAGCGAGAAGTTTTCCTTTGATCCTCATTTCTGCTCTTCATCACATTCAGTCCACTTTGTAATCTTCATCTCAATCATCCTCATCCTCTGCCTCCGTACACACTTTTACGCTTTGCAGGCTTCAGGTTTAAAGACTGTTTTTAGCTCTGTGCTGCTACTTTATGTCTCCTCCTCCCTACACACACACCTACACACACACACACACACACACACACACACACACTCAGATACAGATACACACACGCCTCTGCCAGTCATAAAATCCCTGGACCCTGCAGGGCAGAGCGTGACGAGGGCAGAGGGCGGCTTGCTCTGTGTGTGTGTGTGTGTGTGTGTGTGTGTGTGTGTGTGTGTGTGTGTGTGTGTGTGTTGGTTAACTGCTTCAGCACTGAGGCAGAAAATGACGCAGTGGTCGACTGAGCTCAGAGAGGTTTTATAGAGCAAAGGGGCTTCCATCCTTGTTGGCAAAATACTTCTCGTTCATCCTTCCTTCCTCTCGTTTTTCTCCTGCTTATACTCTCTCATTGTCTTTCCTTTCTCTTATTCCTTCCACCTCCTTCGCCCTCATCCACCTTCTCTCATTTCTCGGCGCCTCTCTTCTTCTCTTCTTTCACTTTTCCATGCCCTTTTTTCCTTCCTTATTATCTTGCGTTCTATATTTCTTTTCATTTATTTCCTTCCTTCCATCCTCTTTCTCTTCCCGGTCTTTCATCCTGTCTTTCCTTTCCCATCTCCTCGCCGTTTTCTTCTTACTCTCCATTTCTGCCTCGACCAAACTTTCATTCTCTTTCTTTCCTTCTCTCTTGTCGTCCCTCTGTCTCCTCTCTTTTTATTTAGTATGACCACCTCGTACTTCACCTTGAATCACCTCTCCTTCCTCTGCTCAGACTGTGGAGAGGAGATAAGAGAAACAGAAAGAGGGAGGGAGATGTTGTCGTTCTTTTACTCGGCATGTTCTCTCCATATCATCTGAAGTGTCTGTTTGGATAGGAAACACTCGTCTCCTCTCTCCTTCCCCCTCTTTCCCTCTCTTTATCTCCCTCTCTCATCACCTCTCTGCTTTTATCTCATCCACATTCTTCATCCTTTCGCTTTGCTCTTGCTTCCTCCTCTTCTTCTTCCTTCCTCTTCCTGGTTGCATTTTGTTACCAGTCAGCAGGATGCGAGGAGTCCTCAGTGTTTTACTCATGGCCACCAGTTTGGATTATTTGAACTTTTGTTCTGTGAAACGATTCCTTTTTTCTTTGTTCAAGTAATTAGATGTTACAAAAAAAAACATAATTAGTGGTTTAGTGGCGTTTTAAGGACCACAAACACCAACTTTTTTAGACAAAATCAAATCAAAAGGAGTTTCTCCACACAAGTGTCACACTCTTGTAAGCCATCGGCGATCCTAGCAAGCCTGATCCAACTTTCCCCAACACCGTCCACTTGTCTGCTGTTTGTAGAGCACTGGAAACTCCTCCCAGATGTTTTTAATTTTCATGATTTAACTTCAGCTCATGATCATCCACGCATTCTGTCTCCTGTTTATCTTCTTTGCATTGTTTCCCACAACTTAACTTCCCTAAATAAACTTCCTTAAATTAATTGAAAAACCACAACAATGATCACATTACAGAAATAAATAACTTCCTCATTTATGTCACTTGATAGCAGTAAAAGAAAGAAGAGAAGCTAGCTGCTGTCACGCACAGCATTTTGTGGACACTTCTATCTGCCCTCAAACAGCTCTACAATATCGACACATTACTCACATTATCATCAATTACTACGGCCAATAGGGGGAAATGTCACTGGGATGTAAATGCAAGCAGTACCTTTGGAAACCGTAATAGCAATAACGTGTAACAGCAGCTCACAATAAGCCTGCATTTGGTCCAAAATATTTTTCCAAATCTAATGAAGTAGCAGATTAAACAGGATGATACAATCAGTGATTGAGTTTTATTGCTCATCCATATTTCAAATGAGAGTTCAGCTCGCAGCACAGATCTTGGTTCAAGTATTTAAGGAGGGTTCAGTGAGGCCTTCAACTGCAGCCTGGTGTGTGTGTGTGTGTGTGTGTGTGTGTGTGTGTGTGTGTGTGCCCGATTATAACAGCTGTTTCTCTCTCGCTCTAATCCTCTGGCCGACCTCAGCTCCCCATCTTCCATTTCATCTCGTCTTTATTTTCATTTCACTTCCATCTGCTTTATTGGTTGGAATGAGAGGTCTCACTGCTGACAACAATATATTCGAATAAAAAAAGACAAAAATACATGACTAATACATCAAAAATCGGGACTCTGCCTCTCTCTCTCTTCTCTCCCTCTGCTTCAGTCTGGATTAGTGGCTCGGCCTAATCTCTGGAGGTTAAATTAGAGGATTGAGGTCGGATGTTAACACACAGCTTCACATCTGCGACTTTTTCTTTTGCTTCTTTCTTTCTTTTGGGGAGGGGAGCCGAAAATTTCCCTGAAGGTTTGCGCGAATCCCGTTAAAGCCGCTGCACAAGCTCAGAAACAGAAAATAACAAATCTGCTCTTGGTCCGTGTTTGTCGGACAGCAGCGCTCGTGTTCTTTCCTCAGCTGCTGTCAGAAACTGAACGAGCATAGCTGCCTCTTAATGTTTATTTCCAAAGAAGCCAGCGGACGCTTTATCTGCTCTGACGCACTCTGACAACTAAAAAAACACCAACAAACAACCTCATCAATACACGAAATAATCAATAACGACTTGGAGTGGAACAGTAAATAGACAGGAAGATTTGTTGAGGCAGACTGCGTTCCCTGTGCTAACAACATTATTAAATCACATCGGGCCTTTGAAAATGCTGCAAATAAATTTTGAAACCGTGGCCAAAAGCAGGGGTACATCCAATCATTGCAGCTTTATGAAATACGTGTTCATACAACAGTGATACCATATCATTACTCTGCTGCTGTAACAGCCAAGGTCGTGTTCTTCCACACCTTTGTGTTTATTTAATATGATGGATGCCGGGAAACAATAAGCATTTTTCCATTTTTCAAACAGTATATAGAGAGAAAAAAATCAATCGAGTAATTGGAAAATGAATCCCTAAAGAAGATAACCACAGAAAAACCCCTTAAATATCAATGTTTTAGAGATAAAATATTTAGGCTGACTAAAGAGCTTTTCACAGTGATTACATGCAGAAAATAAAACTGCCCGCTGGTAAAAAGTGTGTAAAGAGTACAAATAAAAGCATAATCACCATGTTTAAAGACGGTGCGATTTAGTACAAAATAACACTTCCTTCTTCTGGTTTAATAATTCTCTTTAAAACTCCCCCTTCTGGGATCGGACCTCTAATTTACCTCAAAAGTCCAAAAATCTGACTGAAATCCAGAGAGGAGGAAAGAGGCCGAGCAGCTGCTGCAGAGTCTTGATCCATTTTTAATCTACAACCACCGATTCGAAGGTTTGTTAATGAGATTTGGGAGAGTCCACTGTGTGTGTGGGTGTGTGTGTGTGTGTGTGTGTTTTCTGTGTCCTGTCACTCACTAAAAATACATAAAGTGATGGAGGGAAATACTCAGAAGGCAGAGAGACTATAGGTGACAACAGAGAGAAGAATGGAGCGATGACACACCTGAATTCATAAAAACACTTACAACCATCCTCACTGCAACCTGTCAGTGTCGTCATAGCAACATAATGACAGGGCAGGCTGAACCCTTTTCTGTGGAAGCACAGACATGTTTGGGCATGCAGGGATATGAATACATGCACACACACACACACACACACACACAAGCATCTCCTTTTACCCGTGTTTGCATTGCACTTTGCATACAGTCTGAGGTCATGCTGTGAAGCTGTGTTTACCTGTGTGCGTGTGAGACAGGTAAAATCTTTGTCTTGCCCTCTCCCGCGTCCTCCAACACGGTGTCCGTTTGTTCGGTCTTCCTGCCCTCCTGCCGGCTCCTTATGCGATGTTGCGGGTGGCTGAGCAGCCAATGGAGCGATCCCTGAAAACTGATAAATAAACACATGGCGAGTCAGCATGCTGCTGCAGGGGCTTCTGGGTAGTTTGGTTTGACTGATCCGCCGACCGACTGCTGATCTTCACAGTGTGTTCATTTGTCTGTCTGAAAAGGGCTTCAGATGTTGTGTCTTCACTGAAGATCAAACAGCTTTACTCATTAATGGGAAAAAGGCCAATGTCCTCCTTTTTGTGTGTTTTTACCTCCGAGTCATCCGAATCAGAGGTATGTTTAAATCACTTCTTTATGTCTTGAAACATTGGTCAGAAAATATTGTGACGCCTGAAGTGTTAATAATTATTAACCAGAGCCTGAAAAGGGTGAAGGGATCATTTACTTTTTGATAGCTTACACAAAGCATGGTAAATAATAAACGACTATCTGGCAGCTGATTTCACGATGAGACCTCCAGCCATCTGAGAGGACAAATGCATGTGCCCCATAGCCTGCCCCTGAAGAATAATGTTTGCTGATGCTCCTCTGACCACAGCTAGCGTGCACAGTGAGTGCACGTGGGAAGGAGAAAGCGAGTGTGGAGGTCTTGGCCGAGGCAGGTCTCTCAGTGGAGTAGTTGTCATAGTCCATAATGTTTGCTTGCCTGGCAGCTCAGGCAGAAACAGTGGACTGTCTGTGAGAGGTAAGCATCTGCTAATTTTGTGAACCTCAGTTGCAGTTGGTGTATATCACAGAAAAAAAGCCAGAGGCGTGCAGGTGCTTTTAAAACACGGATCCTCTTTCTTCATTTCAGTTTCCTAAAGGTGAAATCAGCGATCTCAGGCCAAAATGTCTCTGCATACAGTCGGATAGCCCTTTGACCATTCAGAGCAACAAAACATGGTATGAGGCACTGGCTGATGACGTTCTTCTCCTGAGCTGTCACGTCAGGCTCGTCCCACATTAGATAAAGTTTTTACTGGCTCTGCAAAGGCAAGGGGAACTGCAAATCTGTTGGAATGGAGAGGATGGGTATTTGCAGAGACACATAAAGAGCATGAAGTATCAGATCTGCTTCTGAAAACAAATTAGTTTTCCTTTTAACCTGCTGGGTTTGTTGGTTTCTGCCTGGTAAATACAGAGCTGCTTTCTCAGTTTCAGTGATGAACTCTGTGTGCTAACAGGACTTCAGCCTCATGGCCAAAATACTCTAGCCAAGAAGGTCTAGTTCAGCCCTGGAACTGCTGTAATTGTGGGTGCAGACTGTCCTTTTTCTCCTTCTTTGTGCATAGTGGGTCAGTTTATTTGTTAGCATCATTGTTGGATTTGCATATCTAGTTTATTGTGAACTTTTTAGATAATTTAGCTTGTATTGTCTAGCAAAATCTATCACATCTTTAGTTCAAACAGCAAAAGTGGCTTATAAACCCAAAACAACCTATTTCACTTTTGACATGTCCAGGTTTTGTTCGAGGCAAACGTCCAGGCAAACGTTCTCCTTCACTTAAGGAGAACGCTCCTCCCTCACTGCTCCTCATCAAGAATCCGGCTGCAGGGTTGCCAGGTCTGTGTGACAGAAGCCTCAAAACTGAACCAAAAGCAGCCAAATGTGGAGTTTGTATGCAAGGCAGTGCACGCTTTGTGTGCATGTGGGTGGATTTTGTTTTGTGTGTGTGTGGGAGGATTTGAGTATAAACACATTATGTTATTTAAAGTATTGAATTTTAATTAAAATTATTCATAGTTTTGTGTTTCACACAGGCATCAAAAGTGCTGAGCTGTGCTCCGTCACCCGGATGCACCTCACAGCAGCAGTTTTGGGTGCTGGGCTGCTTTTGGTTGTCCGATGACCATTTTCTCGCACGCACCTGCCCAAAAGGGTGCACACAGCGCTAAAGCGAGATATAATGTAGGAGCTCAATGTCCTAACGAATTATCCTGCTGCTTCATACAGCGCCATCACACATAAAAATTTGCCACACTGTGCATTTTATATGCGTATGTGTGCATACTGTATTTTAGCTTAGTGATTAGCTTTGTTGCCTTGGAGAACTACTGAGTGGAGTTAGCACTGGAGAAGTACACCGAGGCTGGAATTAACGAGCCTTACTTTACTCTATAAAAATGTGTGTTTGTGTGTTTGGTGTGTGTGTGTGTGTGTGTGTGCCCGCACGCGCATCAGGCTGGAGGAGGGATGCCATTCTAAATTGGCAAAATGAGGTGTAAATGTCTTGAGGCAGATGAGCTGCCTTCAGTGAGCACAGCACACTGAATATTTCACCAGCAGTTTCAGGAAAGTGTGTGTGTGTGTGAGTGTGTGTGTGCGTGCATGTGTACATACGTGCACACTTGGCAGCCATAGCCAATCACCGTCTATCATTCAGTTTCGGTTCTGACAGCTGGAAGAGGCAGAAAGTCCCTAAACGCCTCAGAGAAACACTTAACTGCCTTCACTGCTGCTCAGGCATTTGTGTGTGTGAGTGTGTGTTAGCGTGTGTGTGCATCAAGGAGAATGTGTGTGTGTTTGCATTAGAGGTGAGGTGTACAGAGTGTAATTGTCTCATTATATTCAGCAATCATCTGTAGTGTGACGTGCTGCTAAATCTGCTGAATGCTGTTAACACGAGTTACACCTGACCTGCAGGTTGACCTTTGACTAACGGTTAGAGACAACTCTGGATTGACCTTTGACCCATGCAACTGTTTTTACTTGTATTGAAGATGAAAAGAAACAGAGTCTAAACTGTAGTCTGCAGTCATCTATGGCCATGCCTGTCACTCATGGGTGGCTGTGAAAGATGAACGGCATAGATGAGCGTGGGATGGCAAATAATAGAGTCAAAGATAGCCTGTAAACCTTATGTAGGTTGAGTAGAAGCTTCCCAAAGATGGACAGATGATGATGACCAACCCAAAGCTGGGAAACAGTTTCTGACTCAAACATTGATACCTGTTGCCTCACAAAAAGATCCTGGGTTCCAACGCATGACCTGGTCAGGACCCTTCTGCGTGGAGTTTGCATCCTCTCCGTGTGTGGGGGTTCTCTCCGAGCACTCTGCCTTCCTCCCACAGTCCAAAGGCATGCAGTCAGTGGTGTTAGATTAACTGGGGATTTTAAATTGCCTGCAGGTGTGAATGGGCGTCTGTCTCTCTGTTTTAGTCCTGTGACAGCCCCGGTGTCCTGTCCACCCCACCTCTTGCCCTGTGGCATCTGGGACAGGTGACTCTTTCCGTGGTGATCCCGTTGATTGGGAGGAAGATGAGCTAAAGTATCTGGTTGGGGTGCCACATCCCCGAGTATGCTTCCTGCTCTCAGTGAAGACGAGAAACCAAAAGATTGAGAAGAACAGCACATTTAAATAAGTTAGCAGTTAGCAGCGTGCCTGATTAAGTTTAAATGAGCTCTGGTTTCAGGGCTACAAACACTAAGACTCAGCTCTTCTTCCATCCTCCACCATCGTCATCATCGTTCCTCTCTGGAGTCTGAAATGTTTGCTCATATTTTGTGTGCATGATTCCACCTGCGACCTTTGAACTGTCAGTGAGGTGTGCGTCTTTGTGCTGAACCTCAGTAGTATTTCTCTTTGGATGAAAGAGTCACAGAAAAGTGTTGAATGCAAAAAAAATCTCAGCAGGTTTTTTTCCCCCCTTGTTTGATCTCTCACTGCCAGTCATGCAATTTTTATGAAGCACGTATTTTAAAATGCATAAAAATGCTATCAAAGTCCTGTAAAAACATGCAGCTGGACAACTCTCTTTTCCTCGAACTCGTGCATATGATGAGATTGACTTGTGCTGCACGAGTTGGCAAAAAAACACAAAGCCAATCAGAGCTTTGTAGGTGAGATTAAAGGGGAGCTCCGCCAGTTCGACTCATCAAAGAGTGAAGACTACATGTGAAAATATGAAGCCTTTTGTGTCTCCACGAGGAGCTGTGTAGGGCCTGATGCATTACTACATTGGAAGCCACTATTACAACACACTTTAATCTCCAACTGAACTGCTGGTAGCCAGGTTGCATTGTGGGTAAAACGGGCACTGGGAAAAAGGATGCTGGGAATAAAAAGGATGATATCTTCTGTTCTGCTGCATTGATTTTTGAACATTTTTAAAGGAGTCCAATAGAATTTTAGAAATGCAGTGCTTCAAACAATATGATGTTAACTGAAGCTATCAAGCATTAACCTGGCTGTAGCTGAGCTCACTATGAAGCACTCTCCATGAATTTACTGGAATCAATTTATCCTTTCTATTTAGCTTAATGGAAATATAGAACTGTTGTTTTAATTTAAAACATCTCCTTTTTATTATCCGGCCAGTTTATAAATTTGATTTGAGTTTAATAATGAGCATGGGACTCATTTTTGTTCCTTATTAAACTCAAATTCCACAGTTATTGAGTGGAATTGCAGTCTAAAAGAAAGAAGACTATGTTAGACAGTAAAAATGAACATTTGGAGGTGAAGGTTGTGACAAATAAAACACATTTTTTTTAATGTCAGGACGCAGCAGTTCAGCAGGTTATATTTAATATAATGGAACTGTGAGCAGCCTCGCGCTGTTCACAGTTCTTAAAAATTATATTTGAAACCAAACGTCATCCATCCCTGTCATACCCTGAATTTCACTGTTTTTTTTTTTCAGTGACCTTACCTCATTTTATTCTTAAAGAACATTGAAGTTACTGTAAAGTGAGTCATCCCAGTCTCATCTGCAGTTTGTGAAATAGTCATGAAGAAATTAATCCTTTTTTTGGCGTTCATTGACGGGTAGAGAAAGTGGGGAGGTGTCGCCATGCCAACCAAGAAAACAAACTTTTGAAAGATCTGGTAACCCAAGTCATGATCTTTTTCTAATTCTAGCAAAGGTGTTTTTAACGCCTTAACCGAGTGACATTTTGAATTAAAAATCATACAAATAATGTGTGAAAATCTGTCACATGCGTGACTTCAAAGGTCGAGATGACTCACTCGTGGACAATCTCACCAAACTCTAAATGTGGGCTCATCTGCCTTTCAATCAGCACACAGGACTGCCGACTGAAGTCGTGTTCATGGACTTGAAATAATGTTAGGAAAGTTGTGTTGTGGAAAACAATTCAGTGGATTAATGATCTTATGGCTCATAGTGCAAAATTCTGGGTTTACTGAGTTTGACTGACACACAGTTTAATGCAGCTAAGGTGATCATCACTCCTGCCGAGCCTGAGTTAACAATGAGTATGGATTATGGATTGGAGAGTTGCTAAAATGAATAATAACAGAACGCCCAGTAAAAGTTGGAATGACTATGTGAGACCTGCTAATGGAGGGGACTGAAGAGGCTTGGGGTGTGTTTTGAAGGTCCAATGCTTTTTGTCAGCTTTGGTTATGTAACTATGAATTGTTGGGCAAAAGCAAAAGTGCTTAACGGTGTTTACAACTCAGATTGAGGATCAGGCCAGGATCGCTGTGGTCAAACTGTGCTGCAGCAGGTGACCGCCATTCAGCTGTTTTGTTGGCCTGGAGCTTGTGCCTGTCTGGCTGTGCTGCCACTACTCCGGTCAGGAGGAGAGGCACGGGGATTTAATTAGGGACAGATTTAAAGTCCAAACATCTGTTAGTTTCAACGGATAAAATGGATGTTTTAATTCACTGAAGGAATTTCACAATATTTTATTCTGAAGGTGATGGTGTTGCAGTGTTCTCTCACTGCTGGTTTTATCCTGAGGCGGACTGCATCTTAAGCAGGAGGAGATGTATTCATGGTTGTTGTTTATACTCGTTCCTCATTCTTTTGTGCTTATTATTTTACTTCAGCACCCTCCCTCATTATCCGTCCTCTCTAACAATCCCACTGCTGTCTGTCTTGAATCTCCTCAGTAAACCGCACCATTGATCAGCCAGAGGCTGAGTAAATTCTGCAGTTCCTGAGCAAACGCCACCATCGATTTGTCCGCATGAGGAGTCTGACGGGGGCGACGTGGTTTCGTTCTTCTGTCTACCGCTGTGACGTTATCCTGCTGGGAACTTCCTGTTTCCTGTCACCATTCTGCTGCTGTTGCTTTCTACCCCCAGTTTTCACATCAGCAGCTGCTTGGTGTTCATCTCAATAGTTCACCGCTCTGCTGGCTGGCCACTCATATTTACAATGCTAATGTTTGCCTGCAGGGAGGACAGAGTGTGTGCTGAGAGCATGTTTCCTGAAGCTGTAAAAATGTAATTCAGTAGTACGCTGTGGCGCTTTTCCTTTGCCGGTCTGATCTGAAAAATCTGCAGGTTTTTGCAGGGCTGTCACCATTAAGAGCAACCAGGTCATGTTCTGTTTGTCTGCATTGAACACGGGTGAATTTGGGAACTTTAAAGAGTAAATAAACAAAAAAACGTGATAAATGTTTAATAAGCTCATTGCAGCATTTTTACACTCTATATATTCGCCTGCTGTTAAAATATTCAGTTTTTCCTCCAGGCGTGTGAGGAAAACTTTAAAACTGCAAAAATGGAGACATTTAGATACAAAAATAACACTTTTATAAAGCGAGATTCAACATTTAACAGAAGCAATAAAAATAATGTAACTTTAGTTCTATTATCACACAACTGGCAACAAACTGAAGGCACTGATGGTCATGCAGGTTAACATGGAGCACACAAATCTCTGCTGTTGGCTTATTTAATCAGGCTAATTTAACCTGCAAACGAAAGTTTAACTCAAAGTTCAGAACAAGCTAATTATTTATCTGGTGGAGTTGAAGATGTTAAGACTTTTGTTGCCTGGAAGGACGGGAATAGAAATGAGTGCACATGTAGTCTTCACTCATGATGAGGGACAGCTCAGATCAGAGAGGCTGAGACAGTTTGGACATGTGCAGAGGACGGAGAGTGGACATACTGGACAAAGGATGATGAAGATGGAGCTGCCAGGCAGGGGGAAAGGAAGAGCTCAGAGAAGATTCATGGGTGTAGTGAAGGAGGGCATGCAGAGAGTTGGTGTGACAGTGGGTATATGAGACTCCTAAATGGAGCTGCTGCAAGAAGAAGTAGTTACTGTGTGAGTACTAATGATACTACAGTAAAAGTAATTTTAGTACTAGTACTGTGTCTGTTCAACAACAGGACATTTCACCTTTTTAAACCACTTTTTAACCATTTATAGTTTAAACCAAGTGTATTGTTCCTTTAACTGTGACGTCATCATCAATCATCACACTGTAAAATGAATACATTAATGATGCAGAGTCAGCCATTAACAGTCTCATGGGTGCTCGCCACTCTGGAAGTATTCAAATATTCACTGCAGCAAGTACACAGTGAAACTCGGTCTGTGGACAAAAACACGACCGAAGCAATAAATGAAGGTAAATACAGTCTTTTAATTTTGCTGCTGACGGGAGATGAGCGTGACAGACGGTCTTCAGCAGAAGCAACAGCCCCAAATAAATGTTGGTTATATATATTGATTGCATTGAGAGAGTGGAAAATAGTGACAGCAGGAGCACTGATCAATCAGCAGAGTCGTTCTGGTTGTGGAGGTTACACCTTGGAAAACATCAGCTCGCTTCAGTTACAGACCGGTTATTGGGGCAAGTATTTGGTTTTCATTTGTGTGTTTCCACCAACACTTCCTGCTGTATTTCATATGGGAAGTGCCTGAATTCGTATGTCTAAAAGGCTTCTTGCAGACACATCTTGGATGCATAGCAACGGTGAGGATGCAGTCTGGGTTCGTCTGACGTCTGCCATGAATCTGTGATCGAGGAGCAGTGCTGCTGCTGTGACGTTCCTCACAGTGTCATCGTATCTTCATTTACTCCGCAGTCAGTCAGTCAGTGCTGTCCTGGTTGATGCCTCCATGATGACAGGAAGTAGGATGTATGTGTGTGTGAGAGAGAGAGACAAACAGCTCTTTAAACACAAACAGGAGTAATGACGCATACTGTTTGTGTCTCGTGTTACCTTGTGTGTTTCTGACATTTCCCATGACACCTTTCAGTTCAGAGCCACCAGCACAAGAGTAAGTGAGTTATGAGATGGTCATTATTTCTGAAATGTAAACTTTTATTCTTGAGGAAAAGACAATAGAGATTTGAAGTCTCAGTTTATTAAAATAAATCTCTGAGTCTGGCTACTTAACCTTAACTGCACCTGTACATGCAGTACTTTAGGTACACTCCCTACTTTCTTGATAGTGTGATTCAGTGTTGCCCCAGATCAAATATGGTAAGTGTTACATTTAATATACATTTCACTGTGATCATGGCATTATTTACACTGTATATAAAAGATGAACATAGCTACTCTGACACTTTGTCATCCTTGTGTTTTTACTCTAGATGTAGTAATTATGGGAGTGGGATTACATCAGGGGCAGGCTCTGAGCTGTGACCTGCAGTGAGAGTACAGAACAGGTGGAGGTGAGCCTGGAGAGGTGGAGGTACGCTCAGGAGACGAGATGAAGGAAAGTCAGTAGAAGCAAGAGAGGGAGACGGATGGAAAGGTGAGCATGCAAGGACAGAGATAATGTTTAAATATCTCGAGTCAATCATCCAAAACAATGGACAGCACACAAGAAAGGTGAAGAAGAGAGCACAGGAGTGGGTGGAGACAAGTGTCAGGAGTGATTTGTGACAGAAGGAGAGCAGTAAGAGTGAAAGGGAAAGTTTACAAGGTGGTAGTAAGACCTGCTGTGATGTTTGGTTTGGAGACCAATGACAAAACGACAGGAGGCTGAGGTGGAGATGTTCATTGGAAGTGAGCAGGATGGATAGGATTAGAAATGAGTTTTTCAGAGGGTAGGCTCAGAGTCGGAGAGGTGAGGCCAAAGGATGATGAAGATGGAGCTGCCAGGCAGGAGGAAAAGAGGAAGACCTCAGCGAAGATTCATGGAGGGTTGGTGTGACGGTTGAGGACAGGGATAGGGTGAGATGGAGGCAGATGATCTGCAATATTCATAGATTTAGCAATATGCAGTGTGAAAATATAAGCATGGAATTGAACTCACAACCTACTGCTGCTATTGATCTCTGATCAGCGCAAAAAAAAACTGGGTTAGCATATAAACCAGGACAAACACTCTGGACCCAAGTTTCTGGGTTACTTGGCACATGTGCACACACACACACACACACTGGATGACTGACACGTGTTTGTGTGCCTCAAGGGGAATCAGAATATCGATTGGCCTAGAACATGATGAGAAATGTTGTGCATGTGTGTGTGTGTGTGTGTGTGTGTGTGCGCTCTGTTGAGGAGATAACACATCATTGACAGAGTAATGGAGGGGAGGGAAATGAGTGTGTTTAACAACAGAGTGTGTTGTTGCTGTTGTTGTTCGATTATCTTTGCCTTTCTATGATGAAACATTAGTATCCCAATGGGAGTGTCCTCTACCGGGATGACAGTACCCTCCACAGAGGGTCAATGTTTGGAGTATAGAGACGCTGTGAATCATGTGACCGTAGCTGGTCATTCTTCACTCATCTGTGTGTGATTCAGATGTGTGTGTGTGTTGTTAAGTACAACCACAAACTGTCAAATCAGCTTTTTTTCTCCTCTGATTGTGACTGTTAACCCAGTGCTGGCGCTCTCTTTCTCCATAACCTGCACAGTTCGCTGCATGAAACTCACTTTTATGTTGGGCAACACACAGCCTGAAATCTTTCTGAGTCAGCAGCCTGCTGTGACTGAATGATTCCCGAAACCCTGAATTTTATGACACTGACAAGGAAACTGCATTTATGCAGACCGCTCGCATCAAGGCTGATACTAGATCCACTTAATGAGGCTGAGTGCTGATACTGATCTGCCACTTTGGAACAGTGCATCCCTGCTTGTTCTGCTGTTTGACAAGGCCGAAGGGAAGGTTTCACTTTCAGAGGTGGTTTCACTGCAATATTTCCACCAATGCAGTCTGTTAAAGGAAAATCTTCCTCTCTGGGGTCAGAGGTCGCTCCCATGGCGCTCCTGGGGTTTGGATGCTGCAGGTGGTGCTGGTTACCAGGCGACCAGGTGTTGGGTGATTGATGAGGGTCTTTTTATCCTTTTCCTGCTAATGGATAGGAAGTGACCACCCACAACCTTTGACCTAACTGACCTCCTGAGCATGCTGTGTAGCAAGCTGAGTACCTGTCACACACATACACACTCATATACGTACTTTCCCTCCCTCTCTCCCACACACTCGCAGTCAGTAATGAGGCAGCGAAGCCAGCAGCTCTCCTCTGCTCTCTTTCATCTTCTCCTTTTTCCACATCCTGCTGGTTTTGCTCACGCTAGCCTGAACATGGGAAGGGGATGGATTTCGGTTGTTTCGGCCTGACACTGAGAGGTCAGCAAGAGGATGAGGATATAGCACGAGGCGCAGTATTACAGTTCTGCGACTTTGCGGTTTAAGCATCAAAAACTTTACTCAGTGTAAGTATGGTCAATCTTCCCTTCAAGGTCGCTTTCTCTCACACCTCTGCATCACTTCAAGTCTTATTTCTGTCCACTTGGACTTGTGCCTTTGTGATGCATTATAGTCTCTCCTCCCCCAGATCAGAAGGGGCTTCAGCTTAGGTTTCATGCTGGGGAAGGCAAAATGGTCCCTGGGAGGCAAGTCAAGTAGGTGGTGAGCAAAGACTGTGATGATGTGGTCAAAAAACAGAGGCGCACATTGGACTGATACAATAGAACCCATGTTACCCAGCTGAGCCTGGTGGACGAATTCAGTGCACAACGTCATGAATGTGGGGTTGACGGCGAGCAGCATGCTCCTGGCCACTCTGTTCATTTAATGAGCTGCCTTTGGGCTGAGATACTGTGGACATTGTGGACAGTCAGTTGTCATGTGAAGGAAAAGCGACCAGTGTGATGTACACAGAGTGATATAAAATTAGTAGCTGCGCTTGAAGCGGTCCAAAGATGCACAAGAACACAACCTTGAAGGGGTGTGATCTTTGACTTCTGATTAATCGTTTTATGAATGCAGTTTTTGAACTTTATTACTGAACCTCACAAGGCTGTCACGATAATTTCCCACACACCGTCCGCTTGTTGCTATTGGCTTTCAGCAGTGATATTCAACTGGTGGGTGGACTGACAACCTGTCAAGCTCAAGAGGAGGAGGTGGGTGGAACTCGATGATTAGTCTGTTCCCCAAACAAGCAACATTAATTAACCCCGGCAGGTAAACAGGAAGCGGATGGGGTGCATCTTAATACTCTGTGTCGATACGTGTGAAAATGAACGTGAGGTCCCCCCAGAAAGCAGCTTGTTAATTATCTCATTTAAAATGATGAAATTGAAACTTGAACCCCACAAATGAATTAATTAGCCTAATTGTTGGTGGCTGTGTGTGTGTGTGTCTCCCCCACTTAATTTAGTGTTAATCAGATGAACTGAATATACACACAGCTATTAAACATTTCTGCAGAAAAACAAAGATTTGGGTGTAATTATGAATGGTGCTTAAAAAAAACAGTGCAGCCAGGACAAATAGAAACTTTCTGCAACTCTGCTGGTTGACTTTTATAACAGCCAAAAATTAAATGACACATGAACAGCCATCTGGAAGGAATTAAATCAGAGTAAACACTGATTATATGATAGGAAGCCGGTCAGCTGTGATGTGTGTGTGTGTGTGTGTGTGCACTTTTTTGTAGTTAATGAGGTAAAATATGACAAACAAACAGCACAGCGGTCATTTAAATCTGCTTTACTGTCTCATTTATAAGCTGATGGAACCACAGGGGCTCATTAGAGTTGATGAGTTTGTGAAGTTTGGGCCTCAACAGGCTGCTATGACCTCCGACCTTTGACCTTCTCTTCTGATGTGATGTGTATTGGCTTTCTGTAACGTTGCGTGATATAAGATGTGAGGCTAACACACACACGGAGGCCTCCCCTTTACATCCCACTGACAGTTGCTCTAATGAGATAGAGGAAGGGGATGGAGTTAAAGGTCACGCTCCGGCTCGGTGGTCGGCAGGCGATGACGGATTCCTGTCTGTAGTGGAAGTCAGGGGTCAGCCGGCGGCAGACACACGGGGTCAAAGGTGGAGCGGTGAGATGGCAATGATGTTAAAGCGTATTTGCAAATCTGAGCTGACAGTTAAAGTGAATTTGCTGCATTTTAGAAAAGTGTGTCATTTGTTTAAATTTGTTTAGCGTGAGCACGAGGAATACAATGTGCATGATCTTCCTGTTGTTCTCTCTATTGTCTGTCTTAAAAACAGCATTTAACAGCATGTCTTTATGTTCTACTCAGCACTGCTTACTGCAGTCGTTCCTCCAAAACTGTACTGGCCATTAAAATATATCTTTTCCGTTCAAAAAATTGTTCGTACTTCATCTGAATATCAGGTTTTAGTAGTCGTCAGTATTTAAATCTGCCAAATTAAAATGAGCAACTTCCAAAGTTAGGAAGCTGTTGATGCCGAATACCTAGATTAGCATTCTAATGTAATGCAAACTCTAGTCGAATTACCAGAATATATGCAAAAGGAAATGCAAATAATTGCCGGTTTTCATCCACTACCATCCTGCGTATCTCAGGATTTGGCTCATTGAGTTTATAAGTTTTGCAGAGGAAGATGCTTCAATGAGTGAACCGAAACAGTGGGGGAAAGAAGCTGCAGGAGCATGATTAACATGATTAAATAGGGCATTTCCTTTACTAATTTTTTGACTACATTAAAAATGCAAACCAAAAATGATGGATGGAAATGTACCGAGTGCTTCCTTGTATACTTGTGATGGAGATTTCCACTAGATCTTCCAGAAAACAGATTGAAAATGCCTCAAAAGTTCAGCACAAGTTCATTTGAGGCTTAAGTCCATTGCTGTGTCAGTTCACAAACTAATGGTTGAGCACATACCACATAACCACAGTCACTTTGATTCCTGTGTCATATCCCACTTTCACTGGCCTTTTCTCTCTCTCAGGAGTTATAAGCAACGGCTGTTTATGTTTCAGTGATCATTCAGATGTCTGACTATTCAAATTTTTTAAGATGGGCTTGAAAAAAATATGAACCTTTAGGTAAACTATGCAGCCAGAAGTATTTGGAGACCTGAGTCGTCCTGTGGCTGCTTCTGCTTTTTCTCTTTTAATCTTTCTTCCAAAGGTTGGATAGGTTCTGTGGATTTGTTGGAGGTCCAGTGTAGATGTGAGAGTGAGGCCTGGCAAGCAGCTGTCTTTCATCTCAAAGGGCTTTGATGGGTTTGAGCTCAGGGCTCTGTGCAATATTAAAATTATGCTGTAACATTAAAATTACCCTTTAGTTGATTGTCATAGAAGGCAGATATGGGTGTGCATGTGCTTCTGCAACAAAGCTCATCAATCACCAGATTTTCGTAGATACTGAGATGGGCTTTATAGAAAGTATCTCATTATGTCCAACACTGATCGAAAGGTGAAAAGTGTTTTTTTTTCTGACTACATCACAGCTGCAAACACATGGTTTCACTGTTCTATACGCCACCACCTTTAGGAGACCCAACAGGGCTCTGGTGCTTTGCTGGCTTAGGCTACGTCCACGTCCACACTAGCCCGGATAAATTTGAAAACAGTGTTTTCATCTGAAAACGCTCCGCGTCCACACTAGCGTTTTCAGTCGTTTTCACAGAGTTGTGCATCCACATTGAAACGGCCGAAAACTTACGTTCCAGTACTGCGCATGGGTGAAGAACAAGAAGATTTGGCCTGCCTCAGTTCTGTCTGCCGCTTATTTGCTTTCCAGCTCTTTGAAACGTTGCGGCAAAATGTTGAGGAAAAGCACCAAGTTTTTTAAATGGACTAACAATGAGGTGGAGTTGTTGCTGCGAGTAACACAAAAGTACAAAGTTGCAAAAGCGAGTGAGAGTTAAAGAATTTGAAGAAAAGCTATCTGGAGCATGTACAAACTGATATTAATCTTTAATAGGGCTGTCAAAATTCAGAGCAAACAAAACAACTGCTGTATAATGCCCTCCGCTATCTTAGTGTAATTGGTCACATGACTACATCACATGACTAAAATGTGCCATCGTTTTCGAAAAGGCTCCGGGTTCGCTGTCCACACTGCGACGCAAAAACAGTGTTTCCAAATGTATCCACTATGGAGAGCGTTTTCAAAACGCTGAGTTTTCCTTGACCAAAATGCCATCTCAGTGTGGACGGAAGGCCAAAACTGAGAGACAAAAATGTGTTTTCAAATGAAAATGTATTAGTGTGGACATGGCCTTAGCACCAGTCAGAGGTGTAAGTCCTGACGGGCCGTTTTCCACTGCATAAACTTGCTTTAGGGACGTATAATACCCAGGCACCTTCCGAGTAAGATGTTTCGGGCATATCAAACTTGCAAAGACACCATGGGAGACTCACAACACACTGGAAACATTGTGGCTCGACTGGCTTGGGAATGCCTCAGATCCCCATGGAAAAGTTGGAGACGGTGGCCTGGGAGAGGTCACCTCTGCTCGGACTGCTGTGGAAAACGGCTGGATGGAATAACAAACTATAGAACTGTGTAATTGGGTGATTTAGATCATGACATTCTGCTCAGGCTCCCAAAAAGCCTTGATCTGGCTTTACTGCAGTGTTAACGGCGCCCTGGATGATGTGCACTGAGCTCCCTGTGCTCTCTGTGGCAGCGGATATGTGGGATTTACAAGGACTCCACTCACATACACAGAGGTGTATCTCAGATGTCAGTCAGAGGCCATCTGCTGCTGGTTTCTGTCTCTTCTGACTCAGCACATCATCTCTCCTCTCTCTGTCCTTTCACTGTGCATGATAGCTCTCACGCCCCGCTGTCCTCGTCTAACAGTGAGCCAGGCAGTTTTCTTCAGACACAATGAACTGAATTCTCAGCCTGCAGCGACTACCAAGCGACAGATCTGCTCAATTTATGGAATCATGAATCACAGCGAGAGCAGACACGACTCAGAATACAGTTTGTGTGGTTTACAAGGCGAGCTGAGCATTTTGCACTGCACCCAGCGAGCAGCCAGTCCTCGCTGCGGCAATCAGAATGGTGATCAGAAATTTACCAATTTGCCAGTAAATTTACACAACAGATTAGATCGGGTCTGGAGCGTGTTGTCGGCCGTGGCGGCTCTGAGTATGTGAACATGTCAGCTGAGCAGAATGTGTGAGGCTGAGTGACAAACCGGCGATATGAACAGCAGAGCACAAGTGCAGCTGTAGGACATGAACAAAATAGTAACATTTGCAAATAAAAAATAAAACCCTTTCTAATGTCTGTCAAACAAACCTAATCTTTTGTTTGCTAAGAAGACCACGAATGAACCCCAAAGTCTATTAAAAGTCCTGAGATTGACCCTTGATTACAAATGTAGATTGTTGGCACGATTCTACTACTACTACCACCTGTGTTATCTCAATAAATGAGCACACCTGAGCAGAAAATCTTTACATTTGGTTTTAGATTATAAAACCTGAATCCAGTTCAGAAAGACTTCAGCTTCCCACGCTCATGCAAAACACAAAACCACATTCAAATGAAGTCCAGTCCAGACCAGAGAGTAGCTTGACCTCCGCCATTTGAGACAAACGTGCCCTCCTACTCCTGAACTCCCAGTTTACCCTCCAGCCTCCCACTGCCCCGTTTCCCCCTTTGTCTGGCCATTTAACGACACTCTCCACCTTCCCTGCTGTTCTAACTATGCACCCACACACCCCCTCTCCACTTCCCAAAAGGCTTCCTTTTGTGGTTAACCGGCTGATCACATTTGTTTCTCAACAGGCTGCTCAGGAGGTGAGCTGGTCAGTGTTGCTCTCCTTCTGTTTCTCCTCTATTCAGTCCCAGTTTAAAGGGGAAAAAAGGAGCCACCAGCTTCTAAAAGAAACGTACAGTTTACTCTGAAGCCAGTTTCGTTTTTTTTATTTATCTAGCTTTAGGCAGCACTTTGTATGGTGCCGTGGTTGAAGCCTATATAAACGCAAGTTGTACCTGAAGTTGATCCACAGAACTGAGTTGAAGAGCCAATTTGAAAAGAATTACTGACAAAAATCAAAGCTGCCGCAAAAATGGAGGCTCTGAAAGAAGCTGAAATGTCATTTTATTCAGAAGCTCAAACTGAAATATCAGTGCTCAGAGGAGCTGATGTGGCTTTGTGAGTGTCACTGACTTGAAGTAACCCCAGAAATAACAACAATGATGAAAAATATCCAGAACAAGCACAATGAAATATGGGAAGATGCTTTGAATTGTCTATAAACAGTGAAAAACAGAACAACATATTGTGGGTGTGCTCTTTGCAACAATCCCACTACTAAATATGAATGAGATAAAAGGAGAATGTGTGGAGTATTAACATTTATTCTGTGGACTGTAGACATGATGATGTGTGAATCCAGAGCAAGAACAGAAGAAAGGGAGGTGGAGAGAGGTTTGGGAGGGTGGCTGCTTAACTTCCTCTTCTTTCTTTTCCTGAGCGTGAGACAGAATACGGGCAAACACGGCGCCTTAATATATATATATTAATATATATATATGTATATATCTTTCTACGTAGCACTCATAATTCTTATTCTCATGTATATATCTCATGTATATCTCATGCACATATCTTTCTTTCTACATAGCACTTTAATTCTTATTGTCTGCACTGAAGCACCGCAGCAATTTCCTAATGTTGTAAACCTCAACATCTGGCAATAAACCCATTCTGATTCTGATTCTGATTCTGATTCTTAAGAGGTACCGCTGGAAGAGATTAAGGTTTTTCCTTTAATTAGAAGAAGCATCCTCTGCCTGCTTGGAAATTCACTGTTGTGAACCACATTAACCCCTGGATTGCAGTACCAGCTGAATGCTGTGTCTGATTTTTTTCTGTTGCTAAAAAGCAAGACGAAGGGTTAGAGAACATTCAAAGAATCCTACTAAGGAGGTCAGAGGTCACGTGTAGAGATCAAGTCATATCGTACAGAGCATAATAAGAAGAAGCAAGTAACTGTAGAAGGAACTGTCAGTGTTCTGCTTGTAATTCTGCGTCTGTTTGGATATGATGTTTCCACTAATGATGTCTGACTTTTTTTTTTAGTTCTTCCCTGTCAGCTGATGCAGCATGAACACAGCAGCAGTAAAGAAGCACAAATATGAAATTATAGGCCTGATAACCAGTGATTATCTTGATGTTTTGTTACACTTTATTCTTACAAATGCAATTGTGGCAATAAAGTGTAGGTTAGATTGTTGAAGGTCCGCTTGTCCACCGGTTTGTTTCTAATGTTTAGCCACGATAAGTTTGTGTGTAAGTTGCTAACTGTTCAGAGCAGTTACCAGCCAGCTGAGCTCTTCTTGTTGAACAGGTGTTCTAAAAGTGTCTCCTGTATCCGTTGTATGTTTGGATAACAAACATTGTCACTGTGGGGCTGGCCAAACTGTACATGTAAGTCAGTGAAGTCATGCACTGACCTCATTTGTTTGTATAAGCAAGCTTTCTGTCTAATTCGTCATCTGTATTCACGTCCTCAGTCAGTGCACAGTCCAGCTAATGTCAGGGTGTTGGTTTTCGAGTGCTTCTGTGACTTGTTTTGTAGATAAACCTTTCCTATAATTCTATAATTCATAATCTTTATAATCTTTATAATCTCTTCTGCTATTTGCACATTCTTTACTGTAAATTCCTAAGTTAATTTGTAAATTTTGTAGTAAACTGTAAATTGTAAATATTGTAAAACTTTTCTTCTGTCATTTAATGGTCGGGCATTGTACAGCTACAAGCATTTCACCCCCATGTCATACTGTGTATGGTTGTGTGTGTGTGACAAATAAAATTTGAATTTGAAAATTTAAAGTCTCGCAGTGACACGCTCAGTCTGAGGACTGCTAACATCCCAGGTCCAGCTGAACCATTAGACAGATAACTTTTGAAATACTTTCTGTAGAGTTGGTTTGGCTGCACTGATGGTTAGCTGTTGGAAATGAAACATAAAAGTTGGGTTTTCAGTTTATTTTGCCATACAGAAAGTATTTAAACATCAAATCTCAAGAACATCTCTTGAGGAAACTAAAGTTTGGGGTCATAATCAAATACTAATGGTATTTTTTTTTTTAGGCTAGTGTCTTTTAACAGCTCATGCAGCAATAATCAAGCTCCCATTATGTGTTTGTTCACCATCTGTACTGCATGACCTTGACACAACATTAATATTCTAACGTGAAGAGCTGAGTACAAAAGCAGAGAGCTGATAACAGCGGCAGCATTCGAATCTCTAATGCTAACAATGACCGGCAGCATTAATGTGAATGTTTCTGAGAGCCCGAGATAATGCCTCATGCTCCCAAACACGGCGTGTGCACGTACAGCTTGCCCTGTTCCGTCCTGCCGCATCTATATTTAGCTGCCGTTCGATCCCCGCGGTGTGTCAAGCAGTCGATAAAATCAGCCGCTCGCCGTCGGACATTGTGTCTGAACATGATCCACCTCCAACCCGCCCAGCCTCCATACGCACCTCTACCTCCGCCCCACCATCGAGCAGGAAGTGTCGGCTTCTGTCTGAACGCTTCCTCCTCCCGTCTATCTGTACAGATGAAAAACGAGGGCTCGCCGCTTGAGATGGAGAGATTTCAGTCCGCTCAGGTGTGGAGGTTTAATATCAGCAGAGTCACCTTCACGTCCACGATCAGTCAGCAGCAGCAGGCAGAGGCGGGGAGGTCAAAGGTCACAGAACATATCTCAGTGAGCACTGAACGATGACAGAAACAAGTACGGGGGGAGGGGGGCTCCTAGAGGTCAACTTACCATATATTTGTTTATTTTCTCTTTTAATGTCAGATCTTTTGTTTGTCCTTACGTTTTCTTTTTTTCATCTTTACATTTTTCAAAATCAGAGATCCTTGGGTTCATGCTGCATGTTAATGTCTTCTTTCAATATAGTTTCAAAGAGGTTTCCAAACACTACAATATAAATGCAGTTTCCCATAAATGTTTCTTAAAAAAACAGGTAAATCTTTAAAAGTAAAAACCTGAAACCAAACTGAACACTGTGGCTTAATGCAGTCATTCTTTCCAGAACAAGCCAACTTCACATTACATTTACAGTGTAAATAGATGATATGATATAATGATATGAATATAAACACAGTGCAGAAATCAGTTATCTGCAGGGTGGAGAGGTTTGGCATGTACCATGTGACAGTTCAAGCGTGCAGCAGATTGCTAGTTAGTAGCTTAGTGCTTTAACAAGTCTGAATCTGATCATACTGTTGTTAATAACAGGCTGCTTATGTAGGTTAGTTTTGTAGTGAACCAAAAATGATCCCTTACAACACAAACAGATGGAGCCTAAATGATTAACAGCACTTAACATTGAACATGACTCCATCTGTTTATTGCTTGTTAACCTTTTTAGCTTCCTTAGCTAAGCTTTTATATTACCATTGATGAACCTCATTTGATTGAAACTTTGATATCTAGACATTCAGGTCAAAACAGTTTGGACTTTGCATAATTTTGGGATCTGTGGTGAAATTGTGGAGCATGGCTGGTCAGAGCAGGATGTTGATGCCTTAGAAGGTTATCGGGAATCAGATAAATTTGAATTATGGCAAGGTTTTTATTCAGATAACCTTTTAATCATACCTCATAACTATAAAAAGAGCAGAGAAAAACTTACCTGACCTCACCTGGTAAACAAACCTGGCCAATCAGGCAGTGAAAGATTTAAATTGTTAGTTTTTGGTTATCTGGAAGTTATTCAGCAAGCACCGAACTGTGTATTTTTTTGGTTCTGGGCATTTAATAGCATCACTATGAAGACTCATTGCCTCCTGATGATCAGCGTTACCTAGCAGTATTACAACATGCTTTCTAATTTGACTTAAACTTTATCCTAAACAATGTAATTTGCTGGTGCCTGGTTCAGTTTGATATGTGAATCAGCTTTTGCCAACCTTCCTGTGAGTCTTGGATGTCTCTCTGTCAGAAGAGATCAGATGAAAGTTAGCTGATCCGTAGAAAGAACCTGGGTAGATTTGTCTATAATGCTATAAGACCTCCGTCTCTTCTTACTGCTTTTTTGCCCTCGCAAAGCTCAACTAAATCTCACAAACTCCCTTTTTCTGCTCTAAAAACAACTTCCAGGAGTCAACTGAGCCCATCACAGAAACAGGAGGACAGTTCACATGATGACGTATTCTGTCAACTTCTGAAAAGTCCAAAATTTCTGAAAATGTTGAGGTTTGGTGAAACATGACAAAAACACCTCAATCCTGCCACAACAGGCCATATCACAGCTGCCAGTCAGAGCAGCAGGTGTTGTATTAACAGTTATAGCAGATGTTGAGTGAGTGAATCTAGATCGGTTCAGATGATTTTGTAGGAGTGGATGATGATGGCGACATGCATGATTCACCGATTGTCTGGTTTTGGTATATATCTTATGACTATTGCTTCTTTTATTAATTTTGTTCTTTTGTAAGGTGACCTTGGGTTTTTGAAAGGCGCCTTCAAATAAAATGTACTATTATCATTATTATTATTATTATTGTGTGTGTGTGGTGGAATGCGTGGGATAAAACACATCTACACCCACTCTAAGTTGCAGAATGTCAGTTTAATCGGTTGCATCAGCGTTACATGCGGCTTCAAACCTTCATACCCTGGACATAGCGAGTTCACCAGGTTGTTGCTGGGAAGATGCAGGAAACAACCACACAAAGCCACTCTACCAAGCATTTTCCCACTGCGAAGAAAGGACCACAGATTCTAGTTTTTGTACATCTTGACTGGTCCACTATAACAGTAATATCAATCACACCCACTATCTGTCATGTAGACCCTTCTCTCACCGTCGAGGGTTCACGGCAGTGACCAGCCCTGCTGTATGTATCCCCCCCACGGATAACGTTAGCACAGCTCTCTCCCATCTGCACTACACTGTGAGCAGACAGTACCAGACTCACCCAGTGGGAGTACACATTTTAATCAAGCTTGCTTAAAGACTGAACTTCCCAAATTTGTACTGCAAATGCAATGTTTCACCATTGAGGAAAGCTCACCGGAACATGTCTATTCCAACTCAAAGCAGGCAGAGCACATCCTCAGCCTGTCAGACCATCTCTCACTGTTCCTCATCCCGCCATACACCCCCCTCAGGAAAAAAACAACCCAGGTATTATTAAAACTTGGCCTGAGGGTACACTCTCTCTGCTGCAGGACTGCTTTGCACTCACAATAAAATGTATTTGAACACCTGGATCTTCAGCAATACACAGAATCAGCACTGTCCTACATTAAGTTCTGCACTGACAGTGTCACGGTTGATAAATGCATCCAGGATTATTCCAACCAAAAGCCCTGGCTGGCTAGAGAAGTATAGACACTCCTGAGAATCCACAATTTTGCCTTCAAGTCAGACAATAGGGCCTGGGTCTCTAGTGCATCGCCAAGTGCAAAAGGCAACACATATGTGACTGTCAGTGCTTGCTCATTTTGAGACAAAGAGGACCCACACAGTTATGCAACCCTCATTAACATCTAGCCTCCTCACGCTCACATGAAGTGATGTGCCTACTTAAGATGGGGAATGCAAGACAAGCTGCTGGTGTACTTGGGAAGGTAAAAGCTTGTGCTGACCAACTCTCAGGGTTTTTAGCCAAGATTTCTAATCTTCTCTCTGACTCAAGTTATCATGTCACCTTATCTCAAGTCAGCTATAATCTCTGCCTTAAAGAGACCTATCAACAGACTAAATGGCTACATAACAACAGCACTAACAGAAGTTTGTATCTGAGTACATCAAAGACTCTCTCCCTGCTACCTTTGACCCGTATCCGTTTGCTTATAGAGACAACAGACCGACAGAGGACACCATCTCCACTGAGCCGTTTGGAATACCAGGGTCAGAATGCGCTTTGATGATTACAGTTCTGCTTTTAACATAAATATCCTAGTTTGAAAAGTTGTCTGAGCTAGACCACCCATCCCCCCATCTACGCTTGGATGAAAGACTTTGTTACTAACCACCCACAAATAGTCAAGGTGGCGCCCACTGTTCCTCCACCCTCACACTTAGCAGTGGCTCTGCTCAGGGATGTGTGTTGATGACACTGCTGTGGTTGGAGGTGACAAGTCACCATAAAGATGCCAACGCTGTCTGGGTGGAGCTCTGATAATAACCTGGCACTCAAAACCAGTGAAACCACTGACTACAGGAGAAATTTCTGGGATCCTCCTTCACAGACGACAGCCTCCTACCATGCCATCATTGATGCCACTGATGTACTGAATCACAGTGTGGTATGTTGCTCAGTGGCAGACAGGAAACCTTTGCGCAAGGTTATCAACACCGCCCAGAGAACCGTTTGCTGCCGATCGCCCTCCTAGAAGACTCTCAGTGTCTCAGCAGAGCAAAGAAAATAATCAAAGACCCTTCCCACTCTGGACAGCACTTGTTCACCTCCTGCCCTCAGGCAGTGCAGGTGCATAAAGAACCAGACAAATAGCCTTGAAAACATTTTCCCCCTGGGCCATCAGAACTTTCAACAGCTTTAAATAAAGGAGTGCAATAGCTATCCTGTAGTGAGTGGCACCCCTTTAAAGCCCAGTCATGTGTGAAACGTGTGGACGTGCGTCTGTGCTTAATGCCTTTGTTTTTACTGTTTATTATATTTGTTTTTAAATGTTTTACCTACTGTTTGTACTGAACACAAGAGCTTTAGTAGTACTGTCAGTAGTAGTGTTAGTATTGGTATTATTATTATCTAACATACAGGTGTCTAACTGCTTAAAATATCAGGTCACACAACAAACAAATCAAGCAAGATGTTCCTGCAGATGTTTTCAAAGGAAGAAGCTTTACCACAGAAAACCGGTTCCCTACAATACACCGGATCAAGATTAACGGTGAAACTATTATTGTTTCCAGGATCAGAGAAAAAGGTATGCACTCCTTGAAAGACTTGGATCGTTTGTTCCGCTGCCTTGGCCAGACTACTTGAACGGCTTCTTTTAAGTTGTTTTATGAGCTGAAAAAACATCAACGAGTTTCTCAGAGTTGTCCAACAGGTTCCAGAACTCTGTAATTCCCATGTTTGGTTGCTTATAAATATAATCCAACAAAGTCAATCAAATAATCTTGTGTGGAACATCCCTAACCATAGTTATCTTGTCTTATTAATCAGTCATTAAATATATTAAATGCTGTATACATTCTAACTAAAACTGAAAGACGGTATAGTTTAAAGTCGATGTTGGAAGGAATGCAGTGAAAGGATTGGTCAGAAAAAGCTTCAAGCTTTACCAGGAAGCTGCTGTTTATTTGCTGTTCCAGGCAAACAGCCTATGATGTTTCTCTTAAACATTTCATAACTTCACAAGTTTAAAATCATAGCCATGATAAGAAACTCTTCACCCTAACGTCATTTTGTGGTAGCAGTTACAAAAAGTACCATCTCTCCTTCCTTTTATCTGACTGGGTTGTCACTTGAAATTCACACCTGAGGGCGACATGTGATCTGCATCTAGATAAGAACGAAGGCCGGAATGTATTGCAATGGTATTCGACTCTCACTGTGATCTCAGTGTCCTTAAAGAAGATCTTCAAGTTCACGTGTTATCCGTGTCTTAGTGCTGTTTCATGACTGAGCCAAGTATCAGCAGATAATAACTCTCTTCTTGCAAAAAAGAGCATATCCGGATACGGCCACGGAAAGGAACTGTGTACATGATACAGTGGGGTTCAGCTTGGAGTATGATTGGAGGATGTGTGCCATGGAGCCGGTGCATTGAGTCCTCACAGCTGGATCTGGAGCAAGTTCTCACAAATAGGGATAAATATATATATTTGGATAAGTGGAAGAAATAGGATGGATGGCTAGGTAATAAATGTCATTACACTGTGTTTCACATACAACTCCCAGAAAGTTGATTCTGTTCATCTGAATGTTGCATTTTCTGTGGGAGAAATGTTTCGTCAAAATGAGTGATGACATATTTCTCCCACTGAAAACGCAACGTTCAGATAAACAGAACCAACTTTCTGGGATTACCTGGATGACTGAGCAAGAATCAAGACACTGCTACAGTGCAGTTTGCATTCATACTGCACTGTAGATGAAAGACTCAGTACTGATTACTGCACCATTCTCTGTGACAAGAGGGGCCTACTTAGATTTGCAGAGAAGCGCCTGTTTTTAGAAATATATTGTGACCAGTGCTTGTGACCAAATGGAATCGAGTTCTGTGGGAAAAACACAGATTAAAAACACGACCTCCCAAGTCCATCAGACTGGTATATAAACCTGATGAACAATGCACAATGTGAGCAGCTGTTACTTAAATATCCAGCTGAAGCTTGAAGTATCTTGGTATCAAGTGCAAATGGCAGTCAAGACAGGGCCCTGCAATCTCAAAGTCGTGACAAATGTGAAAATGTATTTGCTTGAATCATAGCGTCCTAGGGTATTGTGGTTGTTATTTTGTTGTTTGCTTGGTAGATTACAAAATAGAAGGGCTGAATGGGTTCTATTTTACTCCGCTGTATGTTTGGATGGATGAATCCCGGGTGTGTTGTTGTGTGGCCTACATGGAGCCACTTTGTCTTCTTTCTCTGCTGCTGCCTTTTCCTTCCTCAGCCAAACAGCTATACAGAGACAAACTGTTACACTTGCGTGCACATACACACACACACACTACAGTATGTTTATATATACATCCCTTTAACTCTTGCTGTATAGCAGAGCAGCTGGGCAGAACCTGCCCTGCCACTGCACTATCACAGCACACTTGAGTAATTAATTTTCAACATGGCTGGGTTTTCACCATGGCTGGCTGTGTGTGTGAGTGTGTGTGTGTGTGCAGTAGGGAAGGTAGCTGCCGTCAATACTAATTTGGTACCAGAGAAAACAAATGTATTTAATCCCTGGTTGTCTTGTCCTGTTTTGCTCTCCCTCCCTCTCTCTCTCTCCGTCTCTCTCTCTGTGTCTCTCTCGCTGTCTTGCCTTCCACCTCACTCGCCCCTCGCTCATCCCACCCCTCATCTTGCAGGCTGATGGCCATTAGCACTGCAAAGGGAATTTTAATGTAACGCCGGCTTTAGTGGGAAGGGATGAATATTTTAAAAAGTGAAACACTGATTGTCTGATTGTAGCAATAAAAGAAGGACACATCTGAAGAGCGCACACATACACTTAAACACACGCGCGCAGGATTGTTTGTATCCGACACACTGAAGTCCTGTGTGGTTTCACCAAACCGGTTCAGCTGGTCTGACTGAAGATCTGTTTGTTTTGTCTCTGTGTTGCCTTTACGTCCTGTCAGAGAGCTGTGATGAGAAATGTTCCCATGGTTACGGCTTGAAAGCCTTCACTCGAGCTCAAACAACCCGAGATCGCCCTCCTGCTGCTCCTCAGTTGGCGCCGGGGTTTCCTATGTCATTTTTATCCCCGTCTGTCTGAGTGTTCATATTAGTAGTGCTTACACTCTGCCGTGCCTCGGTAATATTCCAGCAGTTAACCACCTCCAATATCACATTACATTCACTGCTCACCATTTCTATGCTAATCACACTTCTATTTTATTGTTGCTCATAAATTAATGTGCTTTTTTTATACTGTTACATTCATCTGCCATCATTACTGGCAACTCTAAGTGATAAACACAAAGTAGCAGTAACAGATAGTCACCTTTAGTGACCTTAAAAAAATCAAAAGCTTGAACTTGAAATACGCTTTAATTAAAAAAGAAAGTCCATCTGCTGAAAGTGGCTTTCACTGCGGGAGCTCTGTATGTGTATAAAGGCAGACTCATTGGCTTTGGTAGAACTGGAGCGGAGCTGGTGCAGTTCCACCTGTGAAAACTTCATAAGGACCACCATTAAAAAATGCAGAACTGTAATCAGTTTATCATTTTACCAGACTGAAAATCAGCTCGTATGGATTAGTCAGCATCACCCAGTCAGTCAGACTGAGCTCCACAAGGAAGAGCTCAGTCTGACTGACTATCATAACCGCAAACAATTCACCGGCTATGATTATGTTGGGCTTCCTGCTAACAGCACTCGCTCATTCTTCACACACCGTGACCAAATATGCCTGAATTTGTGGAACTGCTTGTAAAGTCATGCAGAAGACATATGCTGCGTTCCCAGCCAACAGAAAAAAACAGACATAAAACATGGAGTCTGCGATGTTTCACATGGTGCAGAAATGTATGCAGGTAGTGTAGGTGGCCTTTATATATGTTATGAAGAAAATGTTTTTGCTGCTTAGTAAAAAAGTAAAATCACAGTTCAAGAGTTTAAACAACTTTTTTTCCCCTTCAGAAATATGCAGTTGTTTTTGTACCTTTTAAAACACACAAAAGAGCACAGAGAGAAGAGCAACAGGTGAGCTTGAATGATTGTCTGTTGTTATGGAAACAAGGTGCGCAGTCAGCTTTTTTTTTTTCCAGAATAGAAAAAAAGCCTCGGGCAGCACTTTCTCCACAAACACACGAACTGAACCTCACCTGCTCTGCATTCAAGACATTTGAATTCTTCTGAAAAGCATTTGAATTGAGTTTTAAAGCATCTGTGGGAGAAAGAATGACATCCTGACAAACAGCAGGAGACAGAGAGGTGTGGGTTTGAGCAGGTGCTGTTTTCTCTGTGGGCCTTTGAAGAAGTCTGATTATTCTCAACTTTATGCTGTGGTTGAATGTGGAAGATCAGGTACGAGGACTAAAGAGTGCAGGGGTCATTCATTCTTTTAAAAACTTTAGGGCTGAAAAATGAAGCCAACACAGAAATGCCAAAAACTGTAGTTCCTCTGATGGCCACTAGACTCCCACTTTCAAAAGCTTGTGTGTTAAAGCTCATTTAGCCTTAATTCTATATAAAATCTATGGTTGTTGAATTTTTGTCTTTTTAAAAACTGAGGTTACATTTAGGGTTGGCCTCTTTGACTGACAGGTGGATGCCTGCTCGATGTCTGCTGAGGGTTCACCTGAGCTAAGTGGACCTCTGGTGTATGTTACTGCAATTATGGGTGCTGCGAGGTTAATTGTACTAGCAGATCATCCAAAAAGTCAAAGATGCAGTTTTTTGTATGATTAGTTTTTTTTAAAATTTACGGATAAATAAGCCGTGTCTGAGTCTGTGTGATGAACCTGTGCAATTTATAGATGCAGCTTGTTAACCAAGCTGATAATGAAGCACTCCACCCATTTGCCCAATTATAAAAACTATGTCTGTGTAGAGTCAGCAATTTTTATTTTAAGTGTGTGTGTGTGATTCCTTGTACTGAACAGGCTCTGCTAGCAGGGTACTGAGTGATGCCATATGAGTGCATAAAGGAGTGTGAATGACTGATGCTGCAGCAGCACGAAGCAGGAGCCTGTCTCACAAAAGCAATTTCACAAGCCCTGCTAACGTGCAGACTGGAAATGACAGGAATGTAGCATTTCACAAATAATGGCTGTAAATCTCTCCAGTCCTTCAACACGCCTCCATTCAAACACAAGGGTAGCTTTGTGTAATATATGTTTGATAAGTGAAATGGGTCAAAATAAATGAAGAGTGAATAATCTCATGGATCAGATCTGTTGAAGAAGCACCCTCAGCACCAGTATGTGTTTCATGTTTAGCTGGAATTTTTTGTTTGTCATGCTGGTGTTCTCTTGTTGATTCCAATCATATTCTGTAATTCTGACTAGATTTCAGTTAGAGACTGAGCCTGGGGGCATGGTGGTGTGTTTTGTGTGATGAGCCCGACACACATGTGCGACCATGCAAAGTCACACACCTCGGTCTTTAGTTATTCATCTGTAGCAGCCTCTGCTTCTGCTGACACCAGCAGGAATCTTTAAAAGCGAGGAACAGCGCCGTTTCAGCTCAGAGGAATCCTGATGTCTTGTGCTCTGGCACCCCCGACCTGGAGCTCCCATGAAAGGAGTAGAAGGAAGAATGTGGTTAGACGGGTGATGAATAGTGAACACTCTGTGTGTTAGTGCGTTTGTTTTCACATTAAAACCACATTGCTTTGGAGTGACTCACTGCCATTCAAAAAGTTTAAATGTGTGTGATTGTCACTGAAGTGATTGTCACTGAAGCGTCTGAATAACAGCTACGGGTGTCGAAACCGTGTGTGTGTGCGTGTGTGTTTTTGTTAACACTTGTTAGTCCTGACGAAGCTTCAATGAAACCGGAGATGATCCAAGAATCACTGAAGAATGAAAAAGACAGTTTACAGTTTTGATTAATCTAGTCTCCGGAGATGATTGTGCAATTGGGCGTGCGTGCACGCGTGCACGCGTGCGTGTGTGTGTGTGTGTGTGTGTGTGCGTAATTTGAACCCCTCCAGACATACTGGGTGACACATTAGCTTTCCTGCAGTGTGTTCATATCCTCTAAGCTTCCTGTGCAGAAGTGAAGTTGAGCTTCAAAACAAAACAAACTGATCCTGGTTCAGATTTCAGGCTGAGGAAAACCAGTTTGATGCTTCATCACATTCTGTGGTCGTCACTCTCTCTACTAAAAAAAAAAAAAACTCTCGAAATGTACTGGAGTTAAACCTGATTACCCGATGTTCAGAAAACACCGGCATCTCCTCCAGTTTCAAAAATAAACTGGATTGTCTAGACGTTTACGAGAGAACAAACTGGGTCTGCGGCCTTAAAAATCCTTTCTTGATGAGTTTTTTGGGCTCAAACACTAATTTAATGATGAGCTAAAGTAGGAATTTTGACAGAGCTACATGTTATCATGTATCATATAAGCATATTTATGCTTACTATGCTAACTGCTACCATTTTCGGTAGCTTGTTATCTTGCGATGACTCCCACTAATCATTTCATCCAAGCTTCATCTACTTGTAGTAAACAAACAACCTTCAGATGAGAGGAAATTAGTCAGGATGTCACCACCATTCCTCCAGCCTGCCACGCTTGAGGAATGGTGGAAACTAGTGAAACACCAACTTCCCCGTCCACAGTGAAGTCAGTTTTACGCCCCCAGGACAATAATCCCAGACACACATCAAACAGGATGGATGAAGCACGCTAACATTAAACGTCTGGAATGGCCTTCTTAAAGGCCAAATACTTGAAATACAAAAACCAAGTCTGTGCCAGGAAACCAACGAGTTTAAATGACAATTTAACAATCAATCTAACAATTCTGCCAAGTCAGAAATCCAGCTGGGATTCCGCCAGACGCTTGGTGATGGCTAACTTTATGTAACAACTATTAATGGGGGTGCATTTATTTAGATTTATTTATACCTTTCCACACTTGTACATCCTATTTATTTTTCTAAGTGATTAAAGATGTATGCTGTGCTGTACAATTATTCCACCTTGGAAAAAGAACAGTTCAAAGAAATCTGTTGTGGGAGGAAGTCAGTCAAACTATAAACTAGAGGTGCCGCCGTCTCTCCCTCCATCGCTCTCTCCCGTGTCTTTACTCCTCTTCACCTGCCGTTAACTGAGAGATTGAAGCCGCTTCATTAAAAGCTGCTGGATGAAGTGCTCGTTCAGACGACTTCCTCAGCACGCTGGGAGAATCTGCTGACGATGGAGCGATGCACAGCGATGGAGAGGGAGGAGAGGAGCAGAGATGAAGAGAGCGAGGTGTAAGCATCCTACATTCTCACAAACAGCGGGGGTGGGCTGGAGGGACCCAGAAACAAAGAATTGTGTTTTTGTCTTTTCTGGTTCATTCCCGCTCGTTCTTGCACTTGTTTTGTGCCTCCTATCTGTCCTCTCTTCTTTCATTTGTCCTTCTTTCCACCTTCCTTTGTTTTTGGTCCTCTGTTTCCACTTTGTCTGCCCTTTCTTTTCAATTGTTTGCTTCCTTCCTTTCTTCCTCCTCAGTTTTTCATACAATATTTGTACACAAAGGTCAAAGGGTGTGACAGGATGATGTTCTTTGAAGACACAGAGACCTGAAGATGGGCACACAGATATATGGACAAACTGAATTTAAGGAAACTAGATCTGTCCCCGAGGGGCAGAGACAACAACAACAAAAAAAAACCCTGAAAATGCTATTTTAGCAGTTTCACTTCTGACAGCTGAAACGTTAGCCTGACAGAACGACAAACTGCAAGTCAGCAAATCAGGAGGCAGCGGGCTCGCTCTGTGTTAAATGCAGTCACATGCCCAAAAAGTGTGTCTCCTCCAGGCTGTTATGACTTGACAATGCTGTGGGTATATGTGCGTGTGCAGATGGAGCACTGCTGTAATTGAATTTTACCTCTCAAAAAAGCTGTGACATTATTGTATTAGAGGAAGGATATGCTGCTTGGCCTCAGAGAGGGGGAGAGAGAGGGGGGAGGGAGAGATAGAGGGAATTGAATTGCAGGAACTTAACTGCAGCAAAAAACCCAGTGACATCACCATCATATTCGACTGCTCGGAGCGCTCGGCTCTCTCAAAGAATCTAGTGTTAGGATTTATCTATTCAGGAACTCTCATGCTGGCGATGACCATCCAACCTTTTCATCTAGCTCACAGAGGAGAATCCAATAAACGTCTGCAGAAATGAAACCAAAGCCGATAAGGCAGGAGGTATCAGTGGTGTAAGAGCAGTGACAGTATTATTGTAACAGGCAGGTGGATATTGTCTGGTTTGGAAAAGTGATCAATTTTAGATATTTCTAAATCTTTCTACTTATTAATGTTGTACTG